>NC_056741.1:981955387-982157887 GCF_019279795.1 Protopterus annectens | reverse complement strand
CTGTTTGTGTCTTAATGGTTTGGACACTGGGAGCGAAGGAACATAAGAAACGGGTAGAATTGTATCAGCTCAGCTTTCTAAGAAGTCTGCTTTTATAGAAATGGGAGGGACTTAATATTAGGACTATGAAAGAGTAAAAAAGGCATTCTTAACCAGAGCTGATGTTACACTGCGACACATGCTCAAAAGTTTCTTTGTTACTCTCCTTTCCTTCCAAAACAGAAGATCTCAGTGGTGTGATCTGCATGTGCCTACGTTTTGACTAAATCCTGAGGGTCACTACATTAAAAGTAAAATTACTGAAAAGATATGCAATGAAAATTTTAAAAGGGCTTTACAAAAGGGGGTTTTGAAGTAACCCAACTGCCTCTGAAATTTTGTTATAGTTGCAGAGTTTATTATGCAAAGAAACTATGTTTAAAACTAATCAGTCTACAACCATATAAAGCATACATCAACTGTAAGTATGCAGTGTGCAAAATGTGAGAAAAAAGCCATGCAGTTATATTTTGTATTAAAATTGTAACACTGTTATACCCCAGAAAGCTATAACCCGTGAATATGCTTACTCTAGTGATTTTCACGTCTAAGGAATTTGATGAGTCACCTGCAAGAATAGCAGAATCGGCTATTTTGCTACTGTTCTTTAGCAAATACAATTACATATAATGTCATAACGGATGATAGTGAGCTGAAATCGCTACTAGAATTAGATATTTGGGAATGGTTATAAAGCCACAGTATGTGTGTAAAAAGAAATTCCCTTACTAAAAAAGTTGTTTATGTTGTCTGTTTTCATTTTTTTTGCATAAAATTATGAACGAATCAGCTTTTGAAGTTGAATTATCTTTTAGTTTATTAGAAAAAGTAAATACGACATTGAGTGGTGGTGATCTTGTTAGTACAACAGTTGTTAGTGAATACAGGTGAATAATAACTTAAGGCATTCCACCAGCCATCAACAGAACTGTCAGCCGTAAACTGATTCTAAAACTTTATGGCTTTAGGAGATGATTGAGCATGTGTTACATGACTGATGTTGTAGTACTTAAGCAACTGTAGATATCAGTGTTTTTATAATACCCAAAGAAGCAGTGTTGTGTAAATATTTATTTATTTATTTATTTGTAGTTTGATTACCGGGGAAGTACACTGGGCCGAACTGACCCATTTTCAGTGGAGGCCCGGGGAGAAAAGGTCCAAGATGCATTATACAATTAGATACAACTGATAGTTAATATTAAAGTTAATATTATGTAGAATAATTACTCAAATGCATTCAATATCATGCATAGTTAAAGTCACTAAGCCTGAAAGTAGGGATCATACAGTTTCCTTTTAGGAAAACAGATGTGTGTTAGGTGTGGAAACAGTTTACATACAAACCTTTTAAGAAAATGTAAATATGCTTTACATGCACACATCAACAGTAGAATGCTATTTACAATATTTACAAGGTTGGGCTGTGTGAGGGTAGCTGTAGGAGGTGTTGAGAGCTTAGAGAGAAGCTATAGAAATTGTTGAGAGCTTAGATAGGCTCATAGGAAGACAACTATGAGAGCTGTAGAGCTTGGGAACCAGGGAGATAATCTCATTTGATTAGGTTGCGTGAAGGCAGGTACATTTCCATTTAGTGGACAGGTGTTTGATTAGTTGGGTTTTGAAGTTTTCTGAGTTTGGTATGGTTCTTAGTATGGAGGGAAGGGAATTCCATTTATTGCCTAGTGAGAAAGATAGGAGAAGTTGGCCAGCAGGACATTTAGATTTATGGATAGTAATTAAGTTCTGATTTTCAGATCTCAAAGCTCTGTTGGGTGTATAAGGGGGAAGGATGTTACTTAGAGCGGGACATTTTGTTGGGTGAAATATGAGTCCATATGCAGTAGTGAGTTGGAGATAGTCTAGGTAGTTTGGGAGTTCAAGCCAATTCAGTGATTGTAGGGTTAGGCAGTGATGGGTGGTATTTTTTGATTTAGAGGCAAATTTTGAGATTTTGTTGTAGCAGTTTTCTAGTTTAGAGGTGATAGAGGAGGACAGGTTTGGTTAGGAGAAGGGCTCCATATAATAAGGAAGGAAGAAGATAAGTCGAGGCCAGAGTTTGAGTTGGAGAGAAAGTGATTATTCCTATACAGCATAGCTAGCTTTTGGTGGGTTTTCATAATATTTTGTTGAATATGAATATCAAACTTGAGGTGTTCATCTACAGTAATGCCAAGTAGTTTGGCAGAGGGGACCATTTCTATAGGTGAGTTGGTTTGACTATAGACTTTGAAGTTGTTTTTATAGTAGGAGAGGGTTTTTGTGGGAGGGAATAGTAGAATCTTTGATTTATTTGCATTGAGAGAGAGGTGGTTTTGGGGCATCAAGTTTTCAGTTGTTGAGAAGGCAGTTTGGGTATTAGTCAGCATTTCAGAGAGGTTTGAGGCAGAGCAGACTAAGGTTGAATCGTCTGCGTATTGGATGATTTTAGCATCAGGAATAGCAGTGTGAAAGTTATTGATGAAGATGTTAAAAAGCATTGGCCTAAGGATGGATCCCTGTGGTAAGCCAGTTGGGGTAGGTATGAAGGAAGAGATGGAGTTCTTCCATTTGACTGCCTCTGATCAGTCTGATAGATAGCTGGAGAACCAGGATAAAACATTATGTGAGAGATTAAGGTTTGAGAGATGAAAGAGAAGGTGCTTGTGGGAAACAATATCAAAGGCTTTAGACAGATCGAGTAAAATAGTAGAAACTAAGTGTCCTGAATCTCGGGCTTGATTGACAGTTTCTAGGAGAGAGAGCAGAGCGGTTATTGCGCTATGGCCTGGACGGAAGCCATGCTGGGTAGGAGTGAGAAGATTTTTTTGGGTCAGGAAAGGCATAAGTTGGAGCTGGATGCATTTTTCTAGGACTTTGAAGATTGGTGAGAGCAAAGCAATGGGGCGAAAGTTTGAGATACTGGTATTTTTGACTCCTTTATGAAGAGGAAGAATATAAGCTGAGCGCCAGAGTTTGGGGACATTTGATTCTTTTATGAATCAGTTAATAATGATGCTGATTGGGAGAGCAATGCCAACAGCAGCACATTTTAGGAAGGAAGAGGGAATATTGTCAGGAGTATTAGAGCAAGGTTTAAGTTTGGACAAAAGTTTGTTTATAAAGTTAGTGGAGATGGGTTTGAGTTCAAACAGATTGTGAGATAGAATGGAGAGAGTGTAGAGCAGTTGGGTTATTATTGGGAAATGTCTTGGTGAGGGTAGTAAAAGTTTCTATGAAAAATGAGTTAAATTCAGAGCCTAGTTCGAGGTCAGATTTACTTGGGTCAGGTCAGGGATTATTCTTGGAGTCTGGATTGAGGAGTGAGTTTATTCCAGAATTTTTTGGGGGGGTTTATTGTTATTGGACTGAAGTTTGATATAGTAGGATGTTTTTGTCTTCGGTGATTATTCGTTTTGAACAGTTGTGGAGCTGTTTATATTGGAGCAAGGTATTAGCCAGTTTATTGTTTTGGTAAAGCTTCCATAGTTTGTCTCTGTGGTGCATAATCTGTTTTGTCTCTTTGGATAGCCAAGGAGCAGTTTTAGTTTTTATCCTTTTATTTCTTAGTGGGGCTAGTGAATTTAAAGTATCAAGGAAGACAGAGTTGAAGTATTCTATAGCCTTGTCAAGAGGAAGGATGTTTAGAATTTGCCAGTTCATTTGTTTGAAAGTATTTGAGAAAGTAGTTGGGCTGAAACTACTGAGGTTATGAGTCTAAATGTATTGATGCTGGCATGGGGAGGAACTAGAGGAACTAGTTGAGCGATGCATAAAGGCTGGCAGGTGGTAGCTAAAGGTATCAGGAATTGTGCCAGAATTGGTTATTTTATTTGGATCTGAGACTAGGATCCAACCTATAGTGGATCTGGGAGGGTTTATTTTGTTAGGTCGAGTGATGGAGAAGATTATTTGAATGAAGTTATAGAGGTTAATGGATAGGGAGGGAGAGGGGCAATTAATTTTATTCCAGTCAATATTCACATCACCAAGCATATAAGTTTCATATTTATTTTCAGTAGAGGCCCATAGGAGAATATTTTCGAGTGTAGAGATATTGTTACCAGGTGAGATATATATGGCAATGATGCAGATATTTTTATGTTTATTTAGTTTTAGAATTCCAGCAGTTAGTTCAGTGTTCTGGAATTGAGGAATTGGAATTTGGAGGGGAATTAAGGTAAGAAGATTGGAGTAGGCTAGGGCAGTGCCTCCACCTTTTTTATTTAGTCAGTCATTTTTGAGACAATGAAATCCTGGGGTCAGAATCTCAGAGTTGGAGATAAAGGGCTTGAGCCAGGTTTTGGAGATGGCTAAGACATCTGGTTACCAAAATCACTGAAGGTGCAAAAAATTTACCAATAACAAACAAAAAGCACCTCGGGCCCAGCGGTGAATATCAAACAGTTTAATAAAGCAAACAACCACTGATTAAACGCTGACAATATTACAATACACGTTTTCGTCCTAAACTTCTTCAGATAAAATCATCCCCTTTTATACACTTTATATAAAGCAAGCAATTTAGTAATTAACCAATACCCTCAGAATTGTAATTAAATACATATTAATTAAAACATACATTATTTCCCATTGTGTGCAATGGTAAAAAAAACATTCTAAGAAACCTTTGTCAAAATCTTATGAATTTAAGATATATAACCAATGTAAATATATATAAAGTATAATATATAATTGAATAGGTGAATATATTCTAATACAAATTTCTCAAACTAACAATAAAACATGTTGTAAAAGAACTTATAGTTCCACCTATTGGAATTTGTATGTCATTACAACCCCACCAACATATTTATTAATTCCAGTAGGTGCAAACTGAAAGTGTTGGCATATCCAAAAGCAATGAAATTAAGGGTTAAAACAAATGCACAAGCTAAACAAATTTCCAAACTTCCTTTTAAACTAGATTAAAAAGCTAAAGAAAATTAACATTTTAAGTAGCAAGCATTGAGGAGATACTTAATAAGAAAAGACTTTAGTAGTACACTGAGAGTGCACAACTCAGTACTTGGTGACAGTTCTATACCCATTTCTGTCAGTGTAAGAAAACTAAAGTAAGGGACAACTCGAGGCAATCGGTATCTGTTTATACAGAAAAAGTAAAACTGAACTAATTTGTTTCTGCGATAGCAGTTGTAGAAGCAGAGCACTCTAGAGAAGATAAAGAAAGTCAGATGAAAGTGTCCTTTCCACTGTGGAAGAAGAATAGCAACGTCAAAAAAATAAATTGGAGTGTGCAGTACACACAGAGAAATGAATTAGCAATGATTATGGTCCAAATGACATTCCCACTGAGATAAAATTTAGGAACCTTGAACAGAAGTAAAAAGTAATATACATCATACTTATGAAGGAAAATAACAAAAAAAATTAATTACGATAGAAATAGTAACTGATACTAAAGAATATTGACATGATCTGCCTTTCTTAGAAGAGTTAGACATTAAGTCCCCCATACTTGTACTATTGCAAGAGAAGACATTACTGTCTACCTCGTAACAGGTTACCTCTGGAAAACTCCAAAGACAGTTGATTTCCAGGTAAGCTGGATAAAATTTAAAAAATTCAATGCTGACACTTTATGCAGAGCAAGGGAACATACGATAGACAGAGCTGTAGGGGAGAAGCTGAACAAAATGATCCTCAAGTTCCTCAAGTTAAAAAATGATTTATTATACAGAATAAGAAAGGATAGAGAGAAAGCAGTACATCAAGTACAAGGGTCCAAACCTTCCATACTCCAGTAATGAGATTAGCCCATAGACTTACTACTACACTTAAGAATGGGGGGGGGGGGGACTAAAGCTTAGCTTCCAGTAATATTTTACTTGCCAGGGATCATGAAACAAATGTAGAGTTGCCATCTGAATGTTTTGCTGTAGATTTTGTTGTACAAACCATTGGTGAAATCTAGATATAGGTATGGTTTACTATCACAATGCAGAATGATGGTTTGATGAGCATGGGCATCCCGAATGTTAGTTGGCAGATTTCCATATTGCCAACCTGCAATTCTGCGAGTCTCCTGTTCAGTGAATGCCACTGTGCATTCATTCATACATGGTTGATGTTTCGTATTGAGATTGCGGGATAGTGCGGATCAGGAGATTTACCCTTTTCCATAGTGTAGAGTGATCTTGGAGTTGGAATATATATAACTAGCAGGCGGTGTCGGGGAAGCAGCCCCCCACAGTGGGGCATAGGGTGACTTTCCCCCCTCCAAAAACATTACTGTCAGAGCAGTGCAGTACAGATCTGGTCCATACATACTGCTGCAAAGGGGACAATGGACTGCCAAAGTTGAGTTCGACTTTACCTCAGGTTGCCAATATTCCAACCTAATTAATATTCCAAACATCGAACCTGTAAACTGCATTTTTGGTTTACGTTCTGACGTATGATGTTTTAATAATAAACATATCTATATATATATATATATATATATATATATATATATATATATATATATATATATGGGTCTACTTCAAATGATCGAAATTTCAGAACTTTGAACATCATATGGTCAAAACCATATGATCAAGGTTTTGAAACTCTGGATGTTCTGAATGGAAATCACCACACCTTTTGGCAAAGACCTTTGCCTCCCCCACACTTCCTTTTTGAGGAAAAGTCATGAGGACAATAATACCAACATAAACATTTCAACAAAATGCAAAGTAAAAGTCATGCTGCTAAATGCTAGGAGTCTAAACATGAGACTGCACTCATTGCAAACATTCTTAACCCTGGAAGATGCTAACAATTGTGCAGTCACAAAAACCTGGTTCAAAGCTGCAGAAAGCACCCCAGCCTTACCTGGTTACTCATCCTATCACACATTCAGAGCCCAAACTGTGGGCAGCAAAGTAAAGGAGGCGGAGTTTCAATATATATTAAAGACACACACACCTCCAGGCTGGTCAAACAATATGACGAACAGGAGACACTCCTGGTGCAGTTAACCATCGACAAGACCCTTATTCAAATTATAGCTAGCTACAGACCCCCAAATTTGACTCAAGATGCCCACTCCACCTATCGGGACCTCTTCAAATCTATCAAGATTCAACCCTTTACTCTGATCCTGGGTGACTTTAATTACCCAACCATAGATTGGAAAAACTACTCATACCAGAACAGAAATGCCCAGAGATTCTTTGATTTTATCAGTGCAAATGCCTTGGAACAGCTAGTCAATACCTCCACAAGAGGTGATAATATCTTTGACTTGGTAAAAACCAACATGAGTAACCACTGCAGCACCCCTACAGTATCATCCTCCCTGATAAGATATGACCATAAACTGGTCACTTTCGAAGTCACCATCTTCTCTGACCCCCACCCTCTAGCTAGGGTCAAATAAAACTTCTCCAAAGCTGATTGCAACCTCCAGAGGGATTGTATAAACAGCTTCACAACCCTCTTCCCACTGTAGGAGCTGGCGCCAATGCCCAAATCTACACCAAAGTACTATACGAGCATTTATATAGATGCATTGAGTCAGGAATGCCCGACAGGACAAAATCATCCTCCGCAAGGAAGAGTAAACCTGTCTGGTGGACAACTGCAATAAAAAAAATATATAACAAAAGGAAAAAAAATACTGTCCAGGACCAAGAAGGAGCAGGTGCCCAATTGGAAGCAATCTCTCCTTAGCCTAAACAAACAAATAAGAGCAATAGTGAAATCCTCTAAAGCCACCTTCGAGTCCAATTTGGTCACATCTACTACAGACAATCATAAGGCTTTCTTCACATATGTCCAAAATCTCAAAGGAAGCACCCAGATCTGTTCAGACCTTGTGGTCAAGGGAACCACATACACAAATACTGTAGCTATAGCCAATCTACTGGGTGACAGATTCAGCAAAAACTTCTCCCCTCTGACCCCCCCATCAGTAAAGCAGGACATCCCCAGTACCTGCCCCCACCCTTATCTCTAGGGAACAGGTCATCACTGCCCTCTCAAAGTAAAAAAAATACAGCCTCTCTGGAACCTGATAACATCCCTGGATGCATCCTCCATGAACTCAGGCATGAACTTGCAGCACCATTAGGCACCTTACTCAACCAAAGCCTGAGTACCGGCTTTGTCCCAGCCAAGTGGAGGACAGCCACTGTCATCCCTTTACAGAAAGGTGGACTGTCCACTGATCCAGGAAATTTTAGACCCATCAGCCTAACTAGTCTGATCTGCAAGGGCATGGAATGGATTATCATGGACCTCATTAACAGGGATATTGGCAACCTCCAGCCACACAACCCCACACAGTTGGCTTTGTCAAGGGGAGGTAATATCTGTTAAATATGGTTGACTTCTTTGAGACAGTCATCAAAGCCATGGACGAGTGGAAGACAGTGCACACTGCCTACCTTGACCTGGCCAAAGGCTTCGACACTCGGGCATAGTAGATAAACTCTTTCAACTAGGCATCAATCCATATGTGACCAGATGGGTAGCAAACTGAGTCAGTGATAGATCCCATCTAATCAAAATAGGGGAAGCCACCTCAAGCAGTTGACTCGTAATGAACAGCATATCCCAGGGATCAGATTTGGGCCTCTGTTATTCGGGATATACTTCTCTGAGGTGCAGGCCAAAACCAGTGGGCTATGGCTGACCAAGTTCTCAGATGACTGCAAGCTGGGCGCAGTCATCAATTTCCCCAAGTGATGTGGATGTCCACCAAGACGGTCTCACCCAAACAAATGACTGGTGCCATAAACATGGCCTCAAGCTAAATGTCAAAAAATGCATCATCATCATCTCCTTTGGGGAGAGTGACAGCCTCACATATTATCACATTAATAATGTCCTAAGTACACAATCAGTAGTGAGGGATTTGGGCACCCAGGTTGATAGCAACCTGACTTTTGACCACTATGTTACTTACATTGTACAGAAAGCTTTCTACATGGCCCCCATCATAAGTAAGGGTATCTCATCCAGGGACAAAGGGGTCATAATATCCCTGTATTCTTCCCTGATAAGGCCAATTATTGAGTACAATGACCCTTGTATGTGTATCTTGCAAAACACATGCAGCAGCTGGATAGACCACAGAGGTTCCACACCAGGAAAATCTACTGCCTCAAACATATACCCTACACAGATAAGCTAAAAGCCCTATCCCTCTGCTAAGTTTCATACAGACTCCTCAGGGGTGACCTCTGTTTGGCATATAAAGCAATCGCAGACCCAGCCTTAATGGGACCGCTGCATATCTGCAAGTCAAGCTCCACTCGAGCAACCTGTACATGCAACTTCAAGTTGGTATGTGATATCAATAGGACTTGTTGGTGGGACAGATCTGTGACCCAGAGACTCCCCCTCCACGTCAAGCACAATACCTCATTACCCCTTTTTAGGCACAACCTGGATAACTGGATGGAAAACAGAAAATACACCTCTGGGTTATACCTGTGTCCCTGCTGGACAGGGGCTTTGGGTGCTGACTTGTCTAAACATGGACTAAACTCTTGGCTAAGCTTATAAGGGACTCAGGGGCAATAGCCTAGTAACATCCTATGATCCTATGATCCTTTGCTTGTTCCAGTTCAGAGCTATAGCTGATCGTAGCACTAAACATGTGGTTATCTGGCAGTTTTCCAGGTGTTTAGGACATTTTATTTGGGTAAAACTGATAGGGAGTTAAGGCTACATATAAGTGAACATATATATCATATACAGGTATCCTCCACAAAAATGCACTAGCTAAGCATGTTAGTGAGAGAGGCACTAGTTGCACATTTAAATTTATGGTAGTGAATGTCCTATCTGAGAGTGAACAAAAAGGTGATATAAAAACCCTTACTGAATCTGTTGAAGCTAAATAGATCATTAGGATGTGTGCTGATAGAGACAGTGGGCTAAATGATATAGTGTCACTAAAACCATTTCTAAAGTTATGAGGGTTACGTTGAGGTTTTATTTATATATTAGTTTATTTTATGCTTCATTGGTTAATTGCTTTGATTTGATTGGCTGGACTAGATTTAAATGCATGCTTGCATTGTTTTTCATTATGGTCTGATGAAGCAATGAGACACATTGTAAGCTCTTACCAAATATACTAAAGCTTAATTTTAGTTTTATTTAATTTCGTCTGAGCGTTCTCAGTTTTCTGAGACTAGATCGTAACTTGTTTTTTCCTTTGTCGGCTTTATTTTTTTTTTTATATCTTTTAGTAGCATGTCAATGTTTTCATTTTAGCTTTTTGTGGTTGATGTAACATTTTGAATGTCAACATTTGGGTCTGTGTGCACACACACATATATATAAATATAGATAGATATAGATACATAGATATAGATATAGATACACACATATACACATATCTAAGAGATATATATATATATATATATATATATATATATATATATATATATATATATATACATATATATATGTACAGCTTTTTTTTCACATATATTGTCATATGAGGCCTAATGCCTGCCCACTATCTGGTACGCAGATATTGCTGAAAGAAACACTGGGAATATGCCCCCATTAAACTTTTTGCCTCCCAACCTATACTAGCCCCTTGCTTTTCTAGCCTGAAAGCCTCAATTTGCCCCGGACTTACCTGATTCATTTGTAGCTATTTCCTGGTCCTGCAAAGGGGTTCACTGGTCTGGCTCTAGTCACTTGGTCACTGGTTCACTGTCTTGCTACCTGTAGCAAAGAGAATGAATTATTGTTCTCATCTCCCTATACATCAGTTCCCCATCTAAAACTCTAACTCAAATCCTGTCTTAACCAATTCCTGCATAGCTTATCTACCCTCCCAAACTAACACTCATAAATGTAGCTTTACAAGGCAGGCATTCATGAACAGAAATTCCTGGCAAACTTCTCTTCATTGACCTGATTTTTTGCGACTTTCAGTTCAGATAGTTGCTGTCAGAAAGTTAAGCTTTGGGAATCATACCAGGGAAACGTAAGACTGTCTTATATTTCTTACAATAACACTGTGAACCTAAAAAGCTATCAAATCGGTAAGAAGAAAACCAACACTTATTCTCTAAACATAAATGACACCAGTTGTGAACTTATTAATATGTGCTAACTTTAAACAATAAAATGAGAAACAAATACCAGAAAATACTGACATATCAATAACATCAGGCAATGCAAATTAAATATTAGAATTAATATTTTTGTGAAATGTATTAATGGTAATTGAAAATGGATCAAGTCAAAATGGATCTGAGTCAACAA
Source organism: Protopterus annectens (assembly GCF_019279795.1). Taxonomy (NCBI): domain Eukaryota; kingdom Metazoa; phylum Chordata; order Ceratodontiformes; family Protopteridae; genus Protopterus; species Protopterus annectens. Next base: position 982,146,628 of record NC_056741.1, on the reverse strand, counting down.
GGATGAAAATATGGTTTGCAATGCCTACACTACAATGACAAAAAATAAGTTTAATTTAAATGCTGTAGTACTGTCTTATCATTATTGACTATCGTCCAAGCATGCAGGACATCCTAACACTTGCCCTGTGTTCATTCCATGTATATCCTACATCTACAGCAGTGCAGTGGGAGTAGAATTATTAGACGTCATTTGAAGATACTGAACTTGTTACTGTTTTCCCTTTATTGTTCTTCTAATGATGTTGAAGCAAAAAAATGATTCTTTAGAAAGAAGCAATTTGATTTGGTAATTTTTGACATTATAGACAAGGGTACTTGAAAACAAGAAGAAAATAATACCAGTAAAGAAAGAGTGATATAAATGAACAACAAAACAGAGTTGAATATTATATTTTCATTTTCTGAGTGTGTGTGTGTGTGTGTGTGTGTGTGTGTGTGTGTGTGTGTGTGTGTGTGTGTGTGTGTGTGTGTGTGTGTGTGTGATTTTATTTGTTTCATTTACTAGTTACCAGAAGAAAACAAAAAAGACCATAACACCATAGACATAAAACTGGAACTTTAATACAACAAAAACAAGAACAGGATAAGCGCTTTTGGCATGTGCCTTCCTCAGATCCTGAAAACAATTCCTACACACAACTATTTAAGAACAAAATAATACCAGTAAAGAAAGAGTGATATAAATGAAAAAAACACTGTTGAATATTATATTTTCATCGTGTGTGTGTGTGTGTGTGTGTGTGTGTGTGTGTGTGTGTGATTTTGTTTGTTTCATTTACTAATTACCCTCTTAATCCAAATGAACATTATGGTACAATAAGACACTGTCCTGATAAATTATTTTTTGGACAGGGTATTGCCTCTTTCACAACATGGAGTGTGCATGCATATGCACACACATGCACAAACACAGACACTCACAAACACATACAAATGCACATACACACACACACACACACACACACACACACACACACACACACACACACAATAACAAATTGAAGGACTGCTTATTCATATTTAGAAATGCAGGAGGAAATGTTGATCACTTGTTGTAAAGCCATGTGAACAGAAGGAAGAAATGTAATTGATATAAAACAAGGCACATGAGATAAGAATAACCACACAGTTCCAGAATATTTAATAACACAGTGTAGCGATTCTTGAAAGAATGTTATATAAAAATTATGTAAATAATTTAAATACATGCTGCCAAGACAACTGTCACTTTAAAACATGATTTACACAGAGTGACCAAGCTTGGAAAGAGAGATGCAGCTTTATCATGATAGATACATTCATGTATTCAGGAGAGAGGATTCCTGAATAGTTCAGTTGTTAGATTCAATAATATAATTAAGTCATGAGTCAAATACGGGTCCATAACTCTATCAAACCAGATATGGTGACCTGTCTTAGCAGGATGATTTATTACCTGGAATGATATCTCTACTGGAATACTGATGTAGAGAGGGAGGCACTCAGCTGATTATGAGAAGACCTGTGAATCTTTCAAAAAGAAACTAGGAGTGTAAGTGGAGAGACCATGCTTATGAGCACCTGAGTTCAGAATTATTGTGCTTGTATTCCTTTGAAAGGTGATTGCAGTCATAAAATAAATGCTCATAGAGTATAACTGTGAATAAAATGTCCGAAAACATTCTGTGCGTTTGCATTATTTGTTATCTTTGTTTTAGTACATTATATTTTATTCATTTATTTATTTATGGTGTTTTCGTATATCACATTGGTACAGAATAGGTGTATATTTGAGTGCTAGGGCCAGATTCACGAAGGCTTGCACGGAGTCTAAGAGTAGAGTAAGACTCTATGCAGCCAACATGTCCACCGAGCGATCTAGGAACAGCCGGTAGGGGTGTGCAAGAGAGCTCCTAAAATGACTCTTACACGGACAGGGCTAGGATATGCAAATTACCTCAATTGCTGGCAAAAACTATGCAAATGAGGTAAATGTGCGATCCAGGAAACCCGAACATGTCTGAGTAAGAGTAGTGTTATTTGCAGAAATGTACTCCATTGACAATTGAGTACCGTTATGCAAATAGCAAAACGGAGCTGTGACAGCTCCAAAAAAGGATGCATCCAGTTGAGGAAGCATGCCAATGGCCAAAAATACTGCCATTGGCAATGTTCCCCATTGCAAAATAAAAAAAAATAATTTTCTTTGATCCCAATCTCCGAAGTTTAAGTGTAACGCAGTGCTGCGCAAACGTGCTGCACTCTATAAACCAGAAAACCAACAATTTAAATCCACAAATATGGATTTTATTGTAATTCTTAATTTACAATGCAAGGGAATGGCAGGCTGAAGACAACATGGCTACTGAGTAGATGTTGCTAAGGGGGGAAACTCAGTCTAAGAGATGTAACCAAGCATTAGTAGGCAATCCTATGCAAATTAGGGTAAGGATAGTGAATTCCAAGTTTACATAGCAAATGAGCACAGTCAGTGGAGTGTAGGAGTAGGATAAGCGGAGTATCAGAGTAGAAGATAGGTGACATCATGAGGGGGTTATGAATGAAAGAATGTAAGCTCATTGGAGCAGAGTGGCATGTGTTTGCTGTCAGTTACCCATCACTGGAAGAGGTGTGTCAACAGGTACCCTAGCTAAAGGCAAGAAATTGAAGGTGTATGCCATGGATAACACTAAAGTTTCTTGTTGAAGTGCTTGCAACGTGTTTGCGCATGTGTGTGCACCTGTATATCCGAGTAGGACTGTGCCCATGCATGTGCGCCTGTGTGCACGCATTTAAGCCTGAGTAAGCATGTCTAAGGTTGTTGAAATGTGTGTAAGTGGGTATGCGCATGCGCGCACACATTTTAGCAAGAATAAGCAAGTTTTAGTCTGTGTAAGCATGTGTGCGTGTGTGTGAGCTGGTGTGCGCATGTTTGCGCTTGTGTGTGCAGCGCTGCTCCCCTGAAGAAACTGAAAGGGAAAAGGAAGCACAACAAATAGTAGGAAGTTAACCAGGGAGAACTAGCAGAGCTAGCAGGTGAAAACAATCAGAATCAGGCAATTACATAGGCAGTACACTAGCCCAGCCCAGCCCAACACTTAAAACTCTGCAAACAACTTTCCACCATGTTTTCCTCAGAGACACTGCAACACTGCAGTAAACTAAGAGAAGTGAAAACTTAAAAAACTTTACTGAGACAAAAAATGTTAGGGGCTGCCATTGCTGTTATAAGGTGACATATGCGACATGTTGAGGGTGGTGACAATGCAGATGCTGCTGGACAACCCACAGTGAGGAGACAGAGAAGAGTGTACAGGCCCAGGGTAACCTATCAGGGGATACATGTGCTGGAGATAGTGAAGCACTATAGAGTGGACAGAGACCTCATGCAGCAAATTGTTGAGCTGTGCAGGCCACGACTCACACACAGAACCAAAAGAGGGGACCCCATCCCAGTGGAGGCCAATTGGTGATATGATGGGGATATCACAGGCATCAGCATCCAGGGTACGGCACCAGTTCCTGGATGCCATATCAGCACATGTCGGTGATCATGTATATTTCCCCAATTCCCGTGAGGTATTGGCCAGCAATATGCGCCTTTTCCAGCAAATAGCGGAATACCCTGAGGTAGTGGGTGCAATAGACTGCACGCACATACACATCAAAGCACCAGCCGGTGAGCGGAGTAGGGTCTACTTTAACCGCAAGGGCTTCCCCTCCATCAACTGCCAGGTCATGTATGATGCCCAGGGCATAATACTGAATGTGTGTGCTGGCTGCCCTGGAAGCTACCATGATTCCCATATCTGGCAACTGACACAGCTGTACCAGACATTTGCCAATGGGGACATCCCTCATAGTCACCTAGTGGGGGATGCTGGCTATGCACTGGAGCCGTGGCTGAAGACACCCATCAGAAACTCACACATACCTGAACAGGAATACCATAATGAGGCACACTCACACACACAAAATGTAATCGAGTGTGTGTTTGGGCTACTCAAGTTTTGGTTCCGCTGCCTGGACGCATCTGGTGGAGCCTTGCAGTACTCACCAACTATGTGTACCCAAATTGTCATGGTATGTGCTATGCTACATAATATGATCCTGTGAAAACAGCTGCAGCAGGAGCAGCATAGGCCCGGGCCAAACAGCCCCCCACCATGGCCAAGGCCATCACAGGCAGAGCGTGACTCAGAGGAGGAACAACCTGAGCCTGCCCCAGTAGGCAGAAGGAGGCGTGCCCAGGATGCTTTGGCCTTGGCAAAGAGGCAACGTATAGCACATACACTGGTGCAGTAGGAACCCTGGAAATGATACCTTTCTTTGACTCGCACATATAGTAAAAGGGATGCCTAACTTGACACTACCTGTTTTCAAACATGTATAGAGAGTGTAGTATGTGCATCCGACATAGGCAGCCCTGCAGCACCACCTGAAGCATGATTGCCATGTGTTAAGCAATATAAAGCAGTGTTAAACAGCTTTTACCACTATTTAGTATATGTAAACAAAATTGCACACACTAACTAGCACAACTTTGGTCAATGTTGAGCAATATTGGGCAACGTTCAGCAATGTTGGTTAACGTTGAGCAATGTTGGGCATGCTTGGTCAAAGTAGGGCATAGTTGAGCAAAAGCAGGTAAAAATGCTCATATTTGCTCTACTGGTCCTTAAGCAGTCTGGTCTGCCCAGTATGAAAATACAAAGCAGTGATAGACCTTAAGCCCAGGATACTGTGCACTATAGTCATAGCACTGAACCACTAAGCCATGACAGTATTTCACTGGTGAGCCTGTATGAAGAAATGTTGATAAGTCTATGCAAAGTATCTCATGGAAACCCTGCAGGCACAGCATAATCCCTGTCGAGTTATGACACAAAGGTGAGCCCTGCAGTAAAAATATAACCTGATTTTCAACACACATATAGTATAAATGTTAATATTGGGCATGTTCACACACATTAACAAATGTAGTGGACTTCAGACAGCAGCATACTGAAAGGTCACACTGGGCATGCTCACACGAATAAATGAGACAAATGTCAGGCAACAAAACACTGAAAGGCCAAACTGGGGATGCTCATACACTTAGGCCATGTCTGAGTACAGCAGTGGGCCACACATATCTGGCAGTTGCATGTGTTAACCCAGGAACCTCTCACTATTAACCAATCTGCCTTGACCTATGACAACAGACACATATATAATATATTGGAACCCTGTCATAATCAAATATGTACTACAGATACTTAGGTTGTTCATAGAAAGTGGGAAAGCAAAGAAGATAAAAAACCTGCAATCAGTATCATCAATAAAGAATGTGCACTCCAAACATTATCATAGGTTCATAGGTTGATACTAGGCTATCTGCCCTAGGGCATTTATAAGCCTAGCCAGAGTGTGTTTGGCTTTCGCCACCCTGTTAGATTAGTAGACTGTGTCTGTGAATAGTAGGTCACACAATATAGCCCTTTTACGGTTAGTTTATTGTGTTTCTGTCTAGCAGGGACCCAGAAGAGATCCCAGGGTTAAACATACGATCACCCATCCACTCATCAAGATTTCTCCTGTAGAGGGTCAATGAGGGGCTCTGCCTAAGCAGGACTGGGATTTCATTCCAGAGTGAGGGGAGCCTCTGGGATATGAATCTATCCCTCCAGCATGTCCTATTAATTTCTGTGCTGACGTTTAAGTCCCTGGAGCATGTAGCTGTAAGGGATTTTGATATCCTGAGGTGGAGCATGTCCATTAATTCTGGGTTGGACATGGCTTTATACGTCAGGCACAGATCGTATCTGAGTAGGCGGTAAGCAACTGAGTAGAGCTGGAGTTACTTTAGCCGAACTGCGCAGGGCATCTGTGTGAGTCCCTAGATCCACTTGGTGAGGTACTTTTGTAGCCATTACAGTTGCTGCAGGTGTCGGGTAAGGTACATCCCAAATTGGGCATTGTATTCAATCATGGGCCTGATGAGTATAGGGGCACAATGACCTCTCTTGATCTAGATGTGAAACCTTTCGGGATAAGGTGGGCTATATAGAATATCTGTCTTACCACTTTGGCAACGTGATTGTCAAAGGTGAGGTTACTATCTACTAGGGTCCTCAAATCCCTAATAACTTATTCCGTACTTAATGGATTACCACCTATGTGGTAATGTGTGGGCACTTTGTTATTCCCAAAGGGGATGACTATGCATTTTATGGAATTTAGTTTTAGGCCATGGCTCTGGCACCAGTTATCCATCTCTGTGAGACCCTTTTGGAGGATGCTTGTGTCAGCTGGAGAGTCGATTATGGCACCCGGTTTGCAGTCATCTGCAAACTTGGTCAGCCATAGTCCTCCTGTGTTAGCCTGTACTTCAGATAAATATATACTGAACAAGAGAGGTCCCAGGACTGAGCCTTGTGGGACGCCACTTGTAACTGGTGTAGAGTCAGACATGGCACCTGCAATTCTGACCATGTGGGTGCTATCTCTGATCCAGTTTGCAATCAATCTTGTGAGATATGTATTGATATCTAAGCTGGTGAGCTTATTTATGATGCCAGAGTGGGGTATTGTGTCGAAGGGTTTTGCGAGGTCCAGGTGGGCTGTGTCGACTACCTTCCCTACGTCTATGGACCTGGTAACTGTTTAAAGAAGTCGACCAGGTTCAAGAGGCAAGATCTGCCCTCAGCAAAGCCGAATTGGGTAGGATCCAGCGTCTGTAGGTTCCCGATGTCTTTGTTTATGAGTTCCATGATGATACACTCCATAGCTTTGCAGACCAGGCTAGTTAGGCTTATAGGGCGATAGTGTCCGGGGTCCATTGTGGCACCACCTTTGTGGAGCAGGACCACTGTTGCTGTATGCCATTCCTTGGGTACATATCCTGTAGTAAGTCTGATATTGAACAGTGATTTTATGTGAGGGTTAAGTTCTTCATGAAGCTCGTGTAAGACGCAGACCGGGACACCGTCTGGTCCCATTGATGCTGTGTTTTCTGCTTTGGAGAGGGCAGCTCTCATGTGTTCATCTATGATGTCAGGGAGTCTACACTCTGTTTGGATGGAAATTTGCTCTTTTGGGGGGATGGGGGGAGACATTTGCACTGAACCTGTCTGCCAGGATGTTGGCAATGTCTGTGGGTTCAGTGTATTTTTTGTTATTTTGCACTAACTCACAGCATATCTGGGAGTTGCCACCCAGGTTCCTGACATAACTAAAGAAGGCCTTGTGATTGTCCTCAGTGACTGCTGCAATTTTCCTTTCGAAGCTGGCCTTAGATGAATTCATGAGTGATCGTAGCTTCTTGCTAGTACTGATCAGAGGTGCCTTCCCTTTTTGGGATTGTGCTCTATCATGTAGTAGCCTCCTCCTTTTGTTGTATAGCTTATTTATGGCCGGGGTCCACCAGACAGGTCCCCTGCCTTTGGAGGAGGGAGGCTTATTTTTATTTGGGATAGCACAATCCATGCATGCCAGTAGGTATCCATAGAATGCGTTTGTAAAGGATTCTGCAGTTTGAGCCGTATTTACCACTTTCCCGGGGTCTTTGAAGGATACCACCTCAGTTTTGAGAAGTGTGACATTTGCTTTTGAGAAGTTCTTCACCGAGATTACCTTGGCTGGGGGTGGGGATGGGATATGAATGTCCAGTGAGATAAATGTATGGTCTGACCTTACCAATGAGGAGTATACCTCTGGTGTGGAACATAGAGTCCCCATGTTGGTGATGACCAGGTCCAATATGTTTTCCACTCTTGTAGGGGTGGTGACCAGTTTTGCCATAGCATTTGAGTTTATAAATTCTAGCAACCGTTGGGCGAGGGTGTTGGGGCTTGAGTAGTATTCCCAGTCAATGTTTAGGTAGTTGAAGTCACCCAATATAATGGTGTTTGGAGAGACCTTCATATTCTCCAGTGTTCTGAGGAAAGCCGAGTGGGGTTCCTGAGTTTGGGAGGGTGGTCTGTAGCAGGCTACCAACTGAAAGGCAGTTTTGCCCACTGTTAGCTGCACATGGATGGTCTCCGATGCTTCGTGCAGTGCTACTAACCTGGAGGTGTGTGTATCTGTGATGTATATGGATACTCCCCCTATTTTTGTTGGTCGGTCTGAGTTTTGTGGCCGAAAAGCATGGAATGAAGTATAACCTGGTAGTGCTGGGGTGCTTTCGGGAGCCTTGAACCAGGTGTCTGTTACTGCACAGATATTGATATTCTCCATACTGAGGAGAGTCTTGAGTGCATGCATTTTGAGGTTTAGACTTCTGGCGTTGAGCAGCATTACCCTTAGTTTCTTTTACCTTGTATTGTCTATGGAGGTGGCTTTGTCTTTTGAGCCTTGCCTAAAAAAGGCACTATGGGGTGGCAAGAGCCTTAGCCAGTATTCAAAAGCCCAGGGGTGACAGGTGCAAGCCATCCCTAGCGAAGCAACGTGGCATGTCGAGCATGTCATCCCAGGCTGACAGACACTGGATCCCCTTTGAATGACACCAATACGTTAGGCAACTGTTCAAATTGATCATTTTGTCTTTATACTGTGGCATCATTCTTGGTGAGGGTAAGATGCTACACAAGGTCAGGGTCATACCGGCCTGGGCTATATGATCAGAGAGCTCCTGTATGTCTCTTATCATGTAGTCCAGGGAGGAACGTCTGAGGTCATTCACACCAGCATGGACAATGATGGAGCCATATTTGTACTTGCTTTGGAGTGACCTGAGTGCATGTGTTATGTGGTGGATTGTGGCACCTGACAGACAGCTCAAAGTGACCTTCTCCTTGTTCAGCCTGGTGAGTGGGATGTCAGTGTGTCTGACAATAGAGTCACCTATTACAAGTGTATTAGGTGTGTTGTTTAGCCTTAAGGGCAGTGACTGTGTGGCACACTGACTTTGGGAAATATGTGATATGTGGGTATTGTTGTGGGGGTAGCAGTTGTTTGGGTGTCTGCTTTGGAGGTCTCTGCTGCTTAGGCAGATTTTTATTTAGAGCCTCCAAGTATGTTTTTGTGTGGTAATGTGTTTTGTTTGCTGTTGCTATAGGTCTATGTGACACTGGATTTGTGGTGTGTGTGGTTACCTTCACCACCTGATAGACTGTGTCAGTCATGGGTCGAGAGAGCTCAGCCTCCTGTTTGCCTATATAGTTGCACCTCTCACTATATCTGAGTTTGTTGAGAGGAGGAGAGGGTTGTCTGTGTACATAAGGCAGTTGTAAGATTGCCTCAAAATTCCCATATTCACCAGCTGGACTGGAGAGTACACACGAAATTGAACTTTGGACATGTCAGGATATTATGATGAAATACTCTTTTGACTGATCAAAAAGGATCAGTAGGGTGTTAAGTGTGTAAAAGAGTATAACAGGGGTTTAGTGCTTAGGTGTGTTGGTGTTTTGGAAAGATTATCTGCGAAGGAGTCCAAACAGAACCATGACACTTCCTTCAGCTATGTCATAAATATCAATGTACACTCATATGTCCTGAGTCAGGGCCAACTGTACATGACTGACAATGCCAACATCCTGTCAGACAGGCCCATACATACATACCCACCTCCCAATGCCAAAAGGCCCTATTATCATACCAGGAGATATCACATGTAGAATGGGTAAACAGCTCCTTCCAAAGCTGAAAACATGGCATCAGTTGGATTACATTGTTTCCCTATATATGTCATAAGTGAACTGCAGAACAAACAGACCCTGCACCTGAACAGTCTGCTGAGCCTCACCCTCTCTACAGGATATGAAACTGTTGAATGGGTTACAGCAACATATGGCACTCCCCACAAGTGTTGGTGCACAACAGACCATGGGAACTATAGTCCTATAAACCTATGAAGTCTGATCTGCAAGGCCATGGAGTCCATCATGATTGAAGTCATAAACAGAGCTATTAGAAGCCAACAAACACACAACCCTACCAACTTTGGTTTGGTCATGGGCAGATCATGGTTCCCAAACCTGCTAGACTGTTTGCAAGGCAGCCACCCAGCACATACATCACTGAAAGGAGCTACACACATCCCAAAAAGACTTTGAATAGCCCTTTTCCAACATCCCAGACACATGTCGTATCCACAAAATCAACAATATGTGCATAAATATGTATTGCCATATGATGGACTGGCAATTGGTCCACAGATAGATCACGCAAGCTAAGAATTGTAGAGTCCTGTTCAAGCTGTTAACACCTGCTGTCCCACATGGTTCAGTCCTGAGATTGCATAAAACAAAGTGCACATACATTACCATGTCCAGTCTGATGATGTCAGCATCCGACAAATATAGCAGGAGAAAATAAGCCCCCAGTAAAGCATATAGCATGTCGTGTTAATGTGTAAACCTCAGGTATCATTACATAGTTAGGTAGGGGTTTGAATCCTGCAATTGCTGAGTGTGTGTATGATTTCCTTTGAGAAGCGTTCCCTTTTTGGAGACTAGGAAAACACATTAAAAGAGATAAATTCCTCTTTTGCAAGTCTGATGATGTCAGTATCCCACAAATACAGCAGTGTAAATGAAAGCTCCCAGTACAGTATATAGCGTGCTGTGTTAATGTGTTTCTCTCTAGTGTCATAACATCGTTAGGTAGGGGTTTGAATCCTGCAATTGTTGAGTGTGTGCTTGTGACACCGTTGGTCAATGTGTTGTGGGTTTTGCTTTTACTACTGTATGACATATCAGTAAAACAACAGTATGTACATTGCACACTTCAGGTACCTGTGTGGCAAATACATATATGTATATGTGACATCAATTAGTTCATAGGTGTGATGCCCGCTTTCTACATGAATACATCTGTTACCACTGACAGTTTGTGCTGCTGCTTCTCAGAACTTAGGTCACATATGTATGTTTGTGACAAGGCCAGCCACTGTAGTGATCTGTGGCCTAGTTCATCTGTGTCACACACACCCATGACAGTTTCTAATGAATAGTGTGAGTGAGGGTTCATGCCTGGGGTATATTTCAGACATGTTCGAACACAACAAAGTCTGTCAATAATGGGCATTCATTATAGGTGTACAACAACTTTGTGGATATGCATAGAGACCCCTTATTGCTTATGTGATACACTGAGGGACTTCAGAATACCTTTGGAAATGTGAATACCAAAGGACAGATGACATAACATGCGGCTGTATGTACACATCGGTACCCCTTCTACATGTTGTGGGCTACTACCTATGTGGTACTGTCAGAATACTATGTTTAGTAAATGTGGATGACTATGCTATAGTTGGCTTATAGCTTTACAGCATGGGTTGGTCAATAGGTATCTGTCTGTACGATACCCTTGTGGAGGATAAGTGTCTCATCCAGAGAATGCATTGTAGGCCACTGTATGCATTACCAGATGTGGACGGACATATCCCTAGTGTGTTTGCTTGTACCTAAGAGGGCTACATGCCAAACAGGAGTGGTCCCAGGAATGGGTGGTGGTCAATACCACTGGTTACTGGGGATAGTATAGTACTGAAAGGATTCAAATGCTACTGTGTATCCTACATCTGTGTGTCAGTTGTCAAGACATCATCTAACGATTGGTTAAAGTCAGGCTGTTGGGGTTATGTATACTACCAGAATGCAAACCAATGACCGATATTAACAGTATCACCCACATCATAGTGTCAAACCATGTCATACACACACGCGTACCCAATTTGAAACATATGTGTACTAAAATGCATACTGGCCACCAATAGAAAATATGAAGTGTTAACACTGTGTAATACAGGGTATGTCACCCTTCCCATGTGTCCACTATGTACGTACATGCAGACAGTGCACCTCCACCATGTTCACAAATGTACACCTGCAAATCTGTACTGCACACATCACACACGTACTGTCCACTCACCAACACATGCTGCCAGAACCACACACATCAGCCAAGTGGCACATGGGCGGACGATACATTTTTGGAATTAACACTTGTGTAAACAATACTACATTGATAATAATAGCTTTAATGCATCATGCCTGCTCAGATATACCTACAAGGATATCATTACACTTTACTGTTGACAACATGCTAACATTGCTGCACTGCTATTAAGTCACCCTGTGCATCAGCGCCATGTTAGCCTTTTCCTGCATCAGTGTTACAGATGACAGGAGGTGGCACAGTTTCATCATATACACAGGGTGTGTTGCTGGTTTGCCAGAGCCCGACAATGACCCATCCAATCAGCATGTATGTGTGTGTGTGTGTGTGTGAGGGACAACAGTACAGCATGGGTCAATGTTGATGTAATGTGTGTGTGTATGTGTTAGCCCTAGATGTTTGGTTTATGTGTGTGTGTCTGCATGCACACAGTTCCACCATGTGGCTGCCAAATATGGGAGGTTGTGGGACAGCCACAGACTGTACCTGCCAGGCTGTAGAGATCACTGTCTCTGGCCATGGACACAGTACCTGTGCCTGGCAGGGGTGCCATTGACTGTATCGGGTACTAAGCCAGACTGGGTAATATCATCAGAGGCAGAGGGATGTCGACTGGACACATGTCCCTGCTGGGACTGGCCAGAGCCATGTGCACGTGTCGTCTAGGACAGTCTATTGACAGCCCAGCCCCAACATTGCTGGGGCTGGTACTGCCACTACAGGAATGGCTGTGACTTGTGTGTCATCTGTGATGACTGCCAGCTGATGATGTTGCTGGCATACATCCACGTCGACATCTCAGCCATCCTGCACTGTCCTGGCACATGGATATGACATTGCAGAGGACATCTAGTGTCTCCCCCCAACGTCTTTCAATGACCTCGGTGTAATTATGGATAGCAAGGTCACAGATACGGTCATTGATAGCGGTGTTATGGGCTCTCTGCGCCCTTAGTCCCTGCCTGGTGTACTGTTCCTTACGTGCCTGCATTACAGCCCGGAGCATACCTGAGGTTGTAAGACCTGTGGGGGCACATCTGCCAGGGGCATTACAACCATCAGTGCTCCCACAAGAACCCCTGGACATATGCCTATGTGGTACCATTCCAGGAGTCTGGGTATGGCTGCTGTGAGGGGATGCATGTGCCATAGGTACCACACTATCCTGGTCAATGCCTACTGTATGCTGTCCCTCAGCTAAGCTTATTGGTGTTGAGGGATGTATTGGCAGTATGAATGTACGCATAGATGGGGTGGAAAGCAGTGTACTGTCGATTGGTGGACCAATGACAGACCCTGTCAAACCTGCCTGTGCCACAACACATGTATCATCATGTCCACTATTTGTGGCAGTGACTTCAGGTTCCCTGCTGCACTCATCCAACACAACCTCAGCACCTGTGAGAGGAAAACAGGAAACACACTTTATAATCTGTACATGATGTTAGCACACATGCACACATGCACACATGAACACATGCACACATGCACGCATGAACACATGCACACAAGCACACATGCACACATGCACACATGAACACATGCACACAAATACACTACACAGTCAAGTTGATGCACACACACACACACACACACACACACGCACACACACACACACACACACACACACACGCCGACAGCAATACAAAACATACTCATTAGTGGTCGATGGTGGAGTACAGTATCACAAGCCAAAGAGTCCTATCACACGTGTCAGCATGCAGGATGTGTGTTGCTCAACAGCATGCAGTGCGAGTGTAGAGAGTCCTTGTTGATAACAGTATACATGGACACAACATTGCTGTGCAAGTATGAAATGCTTTCCAATGTCCTGTGCACCATCACTCATAGGTTTACATACCATGGCTGGATGCACACAACTGTCAGGTCTATAGCAATGAATGCTATGTGTAGTACTGTAGTTACTGTAACTGGATGTAGTGTAGTACCATGAGCCATCATCAGGCAGCATCATGTGGTCACTCAAGGCCACTAATGTATGCCACACTGGCAACTATCTTGCTGTATTCCTGACCTGCACCACTTTGGCTACATTAACCATTTCACAGGCAGTTGTTACATGGGTATGTAAGGTGTTCAATAGGGAGCATTGCCTAACATGAATGTGTTGTGTGTTGAAGAGTGTTGCATCACCCCATGATAGGCCTCTACCTTTCAGGTATAGTATGTGTGCTGTGTTGATGACATTTGGGATACTGGAGTCTGACCTTACAGCAGGTGTCTACATATGCCATGTGTATCATATTAACACTTACTGCATATGACAAAGTGGTGTATGTTTTGTGCATGTGTACTGACTCTGCCTATACAATGTCCACTACAGTTTACCACAATTGGTTGGGATGCTCTGTGTATTGCATGTGTTTGAGGCAGCTACTCATGTTACTGGGATGCGCAGCATAGTCCCACAGAAAACATGCAGAGCATGCATTATGTGTAGATGTTTTACATGTGTATATGGCCTACAACTCTCCTATGACATGCACATGTTATATGCTATATTAAATGTAAAACACTCACCAGCATGGGTCTGCTGTCTTGTTATCATACCAGAGGGACCTACAAGGATATGAGACAGTTTGTTAGTGTCAACAACTATGGCATTGCTGCTGTGAGTTTGCAATTTTACAGTAGTACAAAAGGTGACAGTCACAGACATACAGATTATGTACCAAATTATCAGTATTGCATGACACCAGGCTCCACATCTTCTAAATACACAGTACATATCTGATAACTGCATGTTCTAACAATCGAGCTAACAGTAGTCTACAGATATGCCATGTTACCTGCACGCTCTGAGTCAACTTGCTGGATGACTCCGGCCTCCATGATGACACATGTCTGTTGTAGTGGTTGGCCAGGAGCCACCACACTGAGGAGCAGCTCTTCCACTCTGGTGAGGGGTGTATGTGTTGCTGCACCACCACCTGTGGCAAGCTGTTGTCTGTGGACATCAGAGGCATGCTGCCGGACACGTCTAATTAAATCACTGCAGTGATGGCGTACCTGCTCATAAGTCCAGTTATGCATGCCTACGTCATTCACCCAACGGACAACATCCTGCCATAGTGCAGTGCGCCCATGCTGGTCCTGGCTGGTTCTGGAGAACAGCAGGTTGTGATGTTGTATTAGGGCATCTAGGATTATTTCCTCCTCTTCAGGGGAATACGTGGGTTTGCAATTGTGAGACATGTCCCTGGAAGACAATAAAACAATAATTGTGAGCAAGTCATGTGGCACACAACATTCTAAAGTACAGACATCAATGAAATGCCATATATAGCAACCTATTGGCTGTCAGTAGATACACACTTTTAATACCACATATTATTGCTCAGCCCACAACTGCCTGACAGTGCCTGACACATTCTATATATTAAACCATGTTCTGCACAGCAACAAAGTGAAACCAGTATGTAAGACTATACAACAGTACATGGCACACTGTATGTGACTCAATGCACCACCTAGCCGCAGGAGGTATATATATCAAGCTAATGGATGGAGAATGATGTCATCCATTGCAATGAATGTAAAGTACAGTTACAGTATTACTAGTATACCACAGTAGTCATTGATGCCAAACCCCTGCCTAACACATGTGCACAGTTGTTGATATAGGTGGCATACTGCTGAAGTAGACTATATATGTTGCTAGATACACAAGTATACCTTGTAACACAGATATGATTGAGGGCATGGTACAGGCATAATTACACACACATCAGACATACATACATACAACACACAAATGTATGCCAACCCAGATGAGCTTTACCTGTGTACCATACAGTACTGTGTGTCACTACTTACAAAACCTTATGCCTGAGGTATGTAATCTGTGAGGACTACAGGGATGACACAAAACAGTGTTTCCAAGCAATGTGACATACACCATACTGTACTGTTTAGGGCTATAGCTTCAGGTAGTACTACAGTTCATATGGGAGTTGGATCCACCAGCAGTACGACTCACTAAGCATACATGTATTGCTTTAGCCTACAATGGGACACCACAGTCGACAACAAGGGACTACATCACACCCTATGCCATACTACTTTTTTTGCCTAGCAATAGCATACACATCTTTTTCTGGGATCACAGCTAGGACACAAACTACCAAGACAGAAACAATGTCACACTATGCTATCACACCTTTACAGACCTTGCACACATTCACCAACACATTCACCATCACACTCAGTCAACCTCACATAGCAATTATTGCACTAAGTACATGTGTGTGTGCTTCGTGTCATGGGTAGATAATACCCTATTGGCCCTAGGGCTTACAGCAGCCTAGCCATAAGCTACCCTGCCCTTTGACACACATGTAATTTAATTTCACTTGCCCCTGTCAACCAGAGCCACAGAGGTGATTCCTGGGGTGTATTTCCTATCTCCCAAACAATCATCAGGAGTATTTATAACAACTGCTAATGAGGAGCTTTGTTTGCTATTGATAGGTGGTTTGTTCCAGAGTATGGCATGTCTCTGAGTTAGGACTCTATCCCTCCAGCATGTGCTGTTTAGTGAGCTGACAAGGTGTAGGGCCCTAGAGCGTGTATCTGGGAGGGATTGTAATATGTTTACATGGAGGATGTCCAACAGCTATGGGTGTGACATAGCTCAGTATGTTAGGCAGAGGTCACCTCTGGGTAGGCGGTATGCAACACAGTGTAGCTGTGGTTTTGTGAGTCGGTCTGCATAGGGCATCTGTTTGAGGCCAGTATTACTCTTTGTGAGGTATGTCTGTGGCCTTTCCAGTTGCTGTAGTTGGCACTGTACTTTCTAATGGGTTTTAAGTGTGATAAGTAGAGGGGAACACTGACCTATATTTCCCTAGATGACACACCTTTTGTGATGACGTGTACCACGTAGACAGACTACATGACCAGTGTGGCACTGTGATTATCAAAGGGGAGGCTACTTCCCACCTGTGTCCCATGTTCCCTTATCACACCTTCGGTGTTAGGTAGACTACCACCTATGTGGTAGTTAATGGGTACAGTGTTCTGGCAAGAAGGGATGGCACTGCAGTGTCAACACTGAGCTTCAGTTCATACCTTGGTCGCCAGACACCTGTTGCAGTATGTATGCCCCATGTCTCTCTCCCTCTATCTATCTATATATATATATATATATATATATATATATATATATCTGCATATCTATATATATATATATATATATATGTCTATATATCTATATATATCTATATATATTTATTTATATATATATATATATATATATATATATATCTATATATATATATATATATATATATATATATATATATATATATATATATATATATATATACATATATATATATATATTATATCTATATATATCTATATATATCTACATATCTATATATATCTATATATATCTACATATATATCTATCTATATATATATATATATATATATATATATATATATATATATACACACACACACACACACACACACACACACACACACACACACACACGCACACATACATATAAACATGCATTGCTGTACATGTAGATGTATATATAGGCACATATACAGTCCACTATTCATGGTGGGAATAGCACTTATGCGACAGTTGTGAGATATATAGTTATGTAATAATATTGCACAGTAATGTGCAGACTGCATTGAAGGTGTCCTCAGCCCATGTAGCTTTAGCAGGCCTCACTAGCTACAACACTGCAAAAATGACAGAGCATACCCACAGCGTTTAACCACAAAATGTCATATACCAGCACTGCATGCTATTGTCTCTTCCACACAATACAACCTACATAGACATATGCACATAACAACCTTCAACAACATATATATGTACACCCTTCACAAACAGTTGCAGTATGTCCCTTGCCCTATGCACGTGTACAGATACATAGAGATACGTACTGCTGCCACATATGGATGATTCACAGTATGTAGAGTACTCTACATAAACATCTACTACATGCCAGCAAATACATATGTGTTACATACCTTTCGTTTGTATTGCAGTGTTCTGTATGTTTTTAAAGGTAATGTTTTTTTTTTCTTTTTTCTTTTCTCTGTCTGTTACTCTTTATTTTTCTGTGTTTCTCTGCCTCTCTCTCTGCCTCTCTCTCTCTCGCTCTTTCTCTTGCTGCAATGAGATTATTGCATGTGTAGACAGCAAGTACAGCCTGCTTTTCTAGGTATCTGCACATGCACATGTGATGGCCTCTGCACCAGTTGGTGCCCACCATTCACTAATTGCATGCAGCCTGCTGTGTGGTAATTGCACTGCTCACTGTCATAGCAGCCCACTGCTATAAAATGCTAGGTTAAGTAGGCATAGCCCTTTCAGCTTTCCAAAGTGGGGCCCATGCTTATTTGCTGTGGACACCACTGTGTCAGTCAGAAGGTTGGTATGCTTCTTATCTCTGAAGCTAGTGTTATAGCCAGTGATTTGCATGTTGTACTCAAACCTGAATGTTGCTGCTTCTAGTACACACTTGTCAGTGTAGACTTTTACTCACCCCTCCACATGCTTACACAAGATACATGGGAGTATGTACTTTCTTTTCTAATTAGACAATTAACTGCCATACATAAGTAGTTATTGCAATGTGTTCCTCTGGCACATAACTGTTTGTGAACTACTATACTGCAAATATTAATTACCTCACTTCTGAACAGTTTGTTGTTTATTTGTGTTGACATTAGCACAGGCTGCTCAAGACAATTGGACACATTTCAGTACTGAGTATGCCTACCTACATCTTTGGTAGAGCCTGAATACACAGGTATATTGTTCTTTTGGGTAGGGGTGCAGAAGTACAGTGAGCATTATATATTATTGTGTGATGTTTATCTTGCTGAACATACAGGGTTGCTGTGTACCTGTTAGTCTAACAAGGCAAGTAGTCTGTTTGCATAGCTCCCACTTGTGGACATATCCAGATGGTAGCCAGATGTTGACCTATTATTCTTTGTCTGTGCACCACACCAGTCTTTTCTGCACTGGAACAGTGGCATTGTCACAGTTGGTTGCTAACAGTACATGGCTACATCCTTTGATATTTCTGTGTTGTACTCCTACATAAGGGTATGCTTGTGGGACTCATTCCAAAGCTATTTGCAGAGTGTGTTACAGCAGACAAGCTGAAATGCCTGTGTGTTTCTGCCTCTGCCAGGCCTCTGATACACTCAGGTATATATTTGAACAGCCTCAGGGAAAGGTACATATAAGTGGGGTACACCTGTAATATCTTACAGACATTAAGTTGAGACTGTGAGAGAATCAGAGCATATGTATTAATACACCTTTTCTGATGTGCAAGCAGTGTGTACTATTACTTATTGACATTATTCATTAAGTGTAATTCCCCACTCTTCGGCCTACCATCAGTACTTTTCAGAGGGATTCTGAGGGACAAAGCTAACATTTGTTTAGGAATCAGGGACATCCCTGAAAAGCAGTCACAGTTGCAAAGTATGGCCTCTGCCCTATTCAAATATGCCAGTGTTTATCCTGCTCTGATACTGTGTGGGGTTTGTAAAGTGCTACTGTAACATTATTTCCTGCTAGAATGGCTGGTTCTCATTTCACAGTTATGTCATGCAATTCCACAGCAACTGCTGGTAAAGATCCACAGAACAAGATTTGTGTTATGACATTCCTATTTTCCCTTTACATTCACTCATTGTAATGCATGATATATTTACTAGAGCACCAACTTGTTGTAAGTCTACTGTGGCATAGTGGTACTTCATGCAGTCTAGTGTGTACAAGGTCTGGGGTTTGAGACTGATAGAGGTGTTTTATTTTTCTGCTCAGCAGAACAAGGGCCCTGCCATGCAGAGTGACTAAGGCACTTTTAAGCAGTTGTAAGTGGGTTTGCGAGGGTTTGCATGATGCTTAGCAATACTTAGCTAAGCGCACACATGTGCACACTCACTCAAACCCGCTAACTACTGCTTAAAAGTGCTTACTCCCGCTAACCCCCTTGCTAATTTCTTTGAAAGAAAAGAAAATGGGGAGATAGGAAAGTGGTGAAAAAGGGGCATAAAGAGGGGAAGACAGTAGGAAAACAAGCTCTGGATGTGCAGGACAGGTGTAGGGAAGGTCCATAGCTGCCCATTTCTTTATCAGCAGCAGCTGTGCATATGCAAGAAATTTGGAGTGAAATTTAAAACCTTCCACCCCTGGGAGAGGGGTGAGGACAACAAAGTATGTTGTACTGCCAATTATAATTATCAGTTTACATGTCCAGTGGACATGTGTGTGTAATGGGCAGCTATGTATGGGGCATAATTTTTTTGTGGGTACAGATTGCCCTTTTTTTTTTTTCAGGTGAGAGTGGAAAGTGAGGTAGAGGAAGTAGGTATATTTGGGGAGGTAGGTTGGGGAGGTAAACAGACAAGAAAAACAAGACGCATACAGGGGCGGAGTATGACACATGGGGTGGGTGAACACAATTGACGGGAACGGATGTTTGGAAATCGCAAGCCCATAAGCCCATAGATGGTAACAGTGGAACTGAGATCCCCACCCATGGGCAGTCAGCACTGTATCTTCACAGCCCCGAGGGTGGCTGTGCTGGGGGCTGCGTAGGATGGGCAGACTCACCCGTGAAATGTGCCACTCTCGCCTCGAGCTGGCGTAGGGGATCAGCGACTGAACGCTGGATCTCCCTATGCACCACAGCCCAGACCCTTTGGAGGGTGACAAGTGGCCCTTCTCCGCCCATGTTTGCACAGGGGGGACGAGCCCCGTCCCTTGCAGCACTTCCACCCGAAAGTGGCACAGGACCAGTGGAGGAGGGGATCCCGGGCTGAGCACCGGACTTGCAGGTGCCAGGTGCAATCGCCAGCTGAGGAGGGACAGGTGGGTCTGCTGGGACCAGCCTTCCCATACGTTCTGTGATTAGGTGTGTTTAATTACAACATAAACAACAGCATTCCAAATTAGTTGTAACAGCATGCAGTAATATTCCCATTAACCCAACACACCAAAGTTCCAACAGTTGAACAGCAAGCATAACACATGCATATATTGAACAACAGTGGACATTCCAACATCATGCAGGGATGATTGGTGGCAACAGGCCACCAAGATTGTGGTGTTTGAACAGGGCACATGCATCAAAGTGAATGCAGATATTTATAGAACAATAGGACATATGTCCCAACAAATGTTTTGAGATTACACATACCCATTGAAGTGTGGAATTCCATTGTTTATGCACATACAGTAGGGTGTAGAAAGAAACTTCAATTAACATCTTATAGGTACTTTTAGTCTAAACTACATTCCTATTGACTGCAGGTGTATATCCCCTACATGTATTATTACACTTGCCAACATGCATTAGGTTGTGTAATGGGTTTGGCTAGTTCATTATATACCTGACCTATATCTGACATACTAACTGTTCAAGATGCAGCTGTTACTGCTACATAGTTATTGATTTTATTTATATTTCTTTATCTAAAAATCTGGATATGTTCACATGACATTTTCAGTTAAATTTGTACAGAACCCTACACTTCTGGGGAACACATTAACAAGCTGCTCATGTGCCAGATTTACTTATGCATGCCAGCCATTAACTGACTGTTGAGGAATGTATATATGCTTCACAGCTACTGGCACTTCCATCAACCACTTTAGATGGGACTGCCCAACTGTGGGTTGCCAGCACTTATTAAAACAGTACTATTTGTATAATACAAGGGTACAACAACATTTCAAAGTAAGTGACACTGACACACTCCAAGTATTATACCTTTATTAATTACACACTTTTCCACAGGCTCTCTCCTTTATTTGATATTACAGTGCATACTGAAGACATATTCAAGACATATTATACCTTTATTAATAGGTTAGAACACTCTTTTTCAGGCTCTCTCACCTATTTTATATAATAATACATTCAGAATAATTACTAACCTGCCTGGTGGCACAGCCTTAGCAGCCTATCCATTATATAGACTAAATTAGCATGTCTTACATACTGCATTCCATGGCTACCTACTCAGTAGTGGGGCATCTTGCATCCCACGGGCCTCCTGTATCCATTGGTTCAGTAGGTCCTGCTTCCGTCTCTTCAGGTCTGCATTGTGGTGACGGACCTGCTCACCAGTCTGAGGAACACCTGTGGCACTGGTGAGATCATGAGCTAACCAGTTCCAAGCCTCTGCTTTGTACTCTGTCCCTTGGAACTGGCCCTGTAGGAGTCTTGACTCATGATGGTGGATAAGGAGCCAAACCATGTATTTTGACTCCTCGATGCCCCAGAATTGCGCTCGAAAGTGAGTACCCTCTCCAGCACCAGCCATTCTTACTGCAGATGGGAGCTACAATCAGTTATGGCGAGTATTCCCACCTATGGGGCTGAAATATGCCACATTTCCCATACTTTTTTGTGATTAGCCATTTTTGAAAATTCTCGGCTGACTGCAGACCTGCTTAGCAATGGTTAATCTACCATTTATAAGTATATGTATGTTAACAGTGGCTGTTTATCCTAAGCTGTCATGGCTTAGTGGTTCAGTACTTTGATTATAGTGTCCTGGGTTCGAACCTTGTCATTGTTTTTTACTTTACTACTGTCCAGACAGGCTAGGGGGTGTGGCTGTGTTTAGGCAACTTTGCTCTACGTTGCCCTACTGGTTGGCATGGCGCGCACCTCCTCACAAGCCGATTGCGCTGGGTAAAGTGCTATTTAGCTATGGGCAATTCTATTGCTCTGGGTAAAGCGCTGCTTAACTACGGGCAACTATATTGCGCTGGGTAAAGCGCTGCTTAACTATGGGCAGCTATATTGGGCTGGGTAAAACATTGCTTAACTGCGGGCAATTATATGTCAGGATCCTTTATAAATATACATTTTGTTCACTGATACATAGGCCATTTCAATGCTTTTTAGTAAAATTTTAATCATATATGTCAGGAATAATTTCATATACTAATTTAAAACATAAAATAGGAAGGGGAGTGGTGGGACTCGAAGCGTGAATGCCTTCTCTTTGTGCAAAGGCTCTACCACTATGCTATTGCTATTTGGCATAATTTGTATAAACATTCCTTATTATGCTCTTCCATGTCGAGATTGGTAACTGCAGCTAAGCAATGGGTACACCCGCACACACACGCGCAAATACGGGCAGCTATATCAGGAATTAGAAAAAAATAAATTTAAAGTTTTACTTTTTATAACTGTACTGGGGGTTTACATTGTCAGGGAGTGTAGTGTTGGGTACGTGGACATTTGAGCGGACTCGCTCATGTGTGTTGACATTTTACAATTCAGACATTTGCAGGGGCGTGGACTTTTGGACTGCTCGGTAGTCGGACATGCCCCCTGCCTTCCCGCACGGTCCATGTTAGACTTGGAGTGGAGTCAGCGTGCCCTCATGAATATGCATGGCATGCTGATGTCATACCGTTCAACTGCAGTCTCCAAGTAAGACTTATTTAGTCTTACACAGAGGATTCGTGAATCCGGGAGCTACTTTTTTGTGTCAAATATCAAGAATTTTTCACCTTTCACAGGAAGTCAACCTAAGTAAACTTACCCCAACTGGAAAGACAGTGGTGTGTCCTGCAAGCAAAGCTGTTTAAATAAATTTAAGCACTGCTTGGCAATTGGTTTGACTTTCTAAGTGGAATGCATCTGCACTCCACCTGTATTTAAACCAAGATGATGACCATTTTGCATGTGCTGCAAACAATTACTGTTGTAGTTGAAGGTATTCTGTAAGCCACTGGAATGCCAAACCTGTTTGTGTCTTAATGGTTTGGACACTGGGAGCGAAGGAACATAAGAAACGGTAGAATTGTATCAGCTCAGCTTTCTAAGAAGTCTGCTTTTATAGAAATGGGAGGGACTTAATATTAGGACTATGAAAGAGTAAAAAAGGCATTCTTAACCAGAGCTGATGTTACACTGCGACACATGCTCAAAAGTTTCTTTGTTACTCTCCTTTCCTTCCAAAACAGAAGATCTCAGTGGTGTGATCTGCATGTGCCTACGTTTTGACTAAATCCTGAGGGTCACTACATTAAAAGTAAAATTACTGAAAAGATATGCAATGAAAATTTTAAAAGGGCTTTACAAAAGGGGGTTTTGAAGTAACCCAACTGCCTCTGAAATTTTGTTATAGTTGCAGAGTTTATTATGCAAAGAAACTATGTTTAAAACTAATCAGTCTACAACCATATAAAGCATACATCAACTGTAAGTATGCAGTGTGCAAAATGTGAGAAAAAAGCCATGCAGTTATATTTTGTATTAAAATTGTAACACTGTTATACCCCAGAAAGCTATAACCCGTGAATATGCTTACTCTAGTGATTTTCACGTCTATGGAATTTGATGAGTCACCTGCAAGAATAGCAGAATCGGCTATTTTGCTACTGTTCTTTAGCAAATACAATTACATATAATGTCATAACTGATGATAGTGAGCTGAAATGGCTACTAGAATTAGGTATTTGGGAATGGTTATAAAGCCACAGTATGTGTGTAAAAAGAAATTCCCTTACTAAAAAAGTTGTTTATGTTGTCTGTTTTCATTTTTTTCCATAAAATTATGAATGAATCAGCTTTTGAAGTTGCATTATCTTTTAGTTTATTAGAAAAAGTAAATACGACATTGAGTGGTGGTGATCTTGTTAGTACAACAGTTGTTAGTGAATACAGGTGAATAATAAGTTTAAGGCATTCCACCAGCCATCAACAGAACTGTCAGCCGTAAACTGATTCTAAAACTTTATGTCTTTAGGAGATGATTGAGCATGCGTTACATGACTGATTTTGTAGTACTTAAGCAACTGTAGATATCAATGTCTTTATACTCCACTAAGAAGCAGTGTTGTGTAACTCTTTGTATTAATAAACACATTTGGTTTTTTGAGATGGATATTTTTGTCAGTGTTATTATCCCCTGTCTTGGTTAAGCCATTTCTTTACATCTGACATAAAGAAAACCACATCCTATTACTTTAGTAGAGATGCAAGCTGTGTTTTGGAGGGCAGCTAATTTTTTGCTTTAGCTCCCACTTTAACGTATGACATGTTAATAGAGAGAACATTTCCCCAGATTAAGAACTTGTTAAGTTAAGGGGGCCAGGTATTCCGTTTTACAGACGGGCTCATTAGTGTGAGTAGAGGAATTAGCAAGTGTATAAGCTGACAGATACACATCATGTAACCATGAAAATGAGCACATTCACCTGAGTGCCTGCATTTAACAAAGCTCAGGGGTTATTCTCATGATGTCTCAAATGTACAAGGAATTTGATTAGTGCTGCAGAAGGAAGAACCTGCACATTCTTACAACCCATTTGAAGAGATGCATCACCACACATCCATAACAGAGCTGGTCGAAGGAAGGCAGTTGTGTAATAAAACACTGCAACCTGAAAGTGTTGGCATATTCAAAAGCAATGAAATTAAGGGTTAAAACAAATGCACAAGCTAAACAGAATTCCAAACTTCCTTTTAAGCTAGATTAAAAAGCTAAAAAAAATTAACATTTTAAGTAGCAAGCATGGAGTAGAAACTTAATAAGAAAGACTTCAGTAGCTTAGTAAAAGTGCACAGCTCAATACTTGGTGACAGTTCTATACTCATTTCATTTCTGTCAGTGTAAGAAAACTCAAGTAAGGGAATATTTGAGGCAATCGGTATCTGTTTATATAGAAAAAGTAAAACTAAACTAATTTTTTTCTGAGATAGCAGTTGTAGAAGCAGAGCACTCTAGAGAAGATAAAGAAAGTCAGATGAAAGTGTCCTTTCCACTGTGGAAGAAGAATCGCAACATCAAAAAAATAAATTGGAGAGTGTAGTACACATAGAGAAACAAATTAGCAATGATTATGGTCCAAATGACATTCCCACTGAGACAAAATTTAGGAACCTTGAACAGAAGCAAAAAGTAATATGCATCATATTTATAAAGGAAAATAACAATAAAAATTAATTACGATAGAAATAGTAACTGATACTAAAGAATATTGGCATGATCTGCCTTTCTTAGAAGAGTTAGACATTAAGTCCCCCATACTTGTATTATTGGAAGAGGAGACATTACTGTCTTCCTCATAATAGGTTACCTCTGGAAAACTCCAAAGACAGTTGATTTCCAGGTAAGCTGGATAAAATTTAAAAAATTCAATGCTGACACTTTATGCAGAGCAAGGGAACATACGATAGACAGAGCTGAAGGGGAGAAGCTGAACAAAATGATCCTCAAGTTCCACGAGATAAAAAGTGATTTATTATACAGAATAAGAAAGGATAGAGAGAAAGCAGTACATCAAGTACAAGGGTCCAAACCTTCCATACTCCAGTAATGAGATTAGCCCATAGACTTACTACTACACTTAAGAATGGGGGGGGGGACTAAAGCATAGATTCCAGTAATATTTTACTTGCCAGGGATCATGAAACAAGTATAGAATTGCCATCTGAATGTTTTGCTGTAGATTTTGTTGTACAAGCCATTGGTGAAATCTAGATAAGGGTATATATATATATATATATATATATATATATATATATATATACACATACGTGTGTGTGTGTGTGTGTGTGTGTGTGTGTGTGTGTGTATATATATATATATATATATGTATATAGATATATATATATATATATATATATATATATATATATATATATATATATATATATATATATATATATATATATATATATATATATATATATATATGTATATATATATATATATATATATATATATATATATATATATATGGGTCTACTTCAAATGATCGAATTTTAGAACTTCGAACATCATATGGTCAAAGACCATATGATCAAAGTTTTGAAACTTCAAATGTTCTGAATGGAGATCATCACATAGTGTAGAACAGGAAATTTACCATTTTCCTTGCTGCAGTGCAATCTCGGAGTTGGTATATTTAATTAGCAGGGGGAGTGGGGGGTGCAGGGGGCCACGCCCCTCTGCAGAAAATATTAAAAGATATTTTGCTTTTATAGATTTATAGGTTCATCGGCATGTACTAGGCTAATGGCCCTGGAGCCTTTACAAGCCTAGCCCATAGAAGTGCCCTGGCATTGTACCACCCGACGTTAGTTCCCAGTGCCTCTATCAAGTAGAGCCACTGCAGTGATCCCCAGGGTGAACTTTCTATTTCCATCCACTTATCAAGATTTCTGTTGAAGAGGGCCAGTGAGGTGCACTGCTTGACATGTATGCGAAGTCTATTGCAGAGCATGGGCAGTCTCGGGTTATGAACCTGTCCCTACAGCATGTTCTGTTGATTGTGATAATGAGGTTGAGGTCTCTGGAGCATGTGGTGCAGAGGGATTTGGATTTCTTTAGATGTAACATTTCTAACAGAGCTGGGTCAGACATGGATTTGTACATCACGCAGAGATCGTCTCTTAGAAGACGATATGAGACAGAGAATAGCTGGAGTTTTTTTGAGTCTGTTCATGTAGGACATCTGTTTAAGGCCTAGGATCCTCGTTGTGAGGCACTTTTGTGGCCTTTCTAGCTGCTGCATGTGTCTAGTGAGGTACATGCCAAATGGGGCATTGTACTCAATGGCTGGCCTAATGATGGAAGAGTAGAGAGAGATGATGACCTCCTTCTTCCTCGATGCAAAACCCTTGGTAATGAGATGTGCCACATAGAAGGACTTTCTGATCACAGTGGCAATGTTGTGGTCGAAGGAGAGGTTGCTGTCAACCTGTGTCCCCAGATCTCTTGTAATGCCTCAGTGTTCAGTGGGCTCCCATCTATGTGGTAATTAGTGGGAATTGAGTTTTTCCCAAAGGGGATGATGACACATGTTTTGGCATTAAGCTTAAGGCCATGGTTTTTACACCAGTTAATGCTATCAGTGAGCCCTTTCTGTAGGATGTGTACATCACTTGGGGAGTTAATAATGGCTCCCAGCTTGCAGTCATCTGTGAACTTGGTCAGCCAGAGTCATTCAAGGTTTGCCTGGACTTTTGAGAAGTAGATGCCAAACAGGAGAGGACCCAGGACCGATCCCTTTGGGACTCCACTTGTGACTGGTCAGCAGTCTGACTTGGAGTCTGCTACTTTCACACTGTGGGTTCTATCTGTGAGCCAATTTGCAACCCACCTTGTGATATAGGGGATAATGCCTAGTTTGGTGAGTTTTTCAATAATTCCTGAGTGAGGAATGGTATCAAAGGCCTTTGCCAAATCAAGGTAGGCTGCATGAACTGCCTTGCCCTCATCCACAGCTCCAGTAACAGACTCATAGAAGTCAACCAGGTTGTGCAGGCATGATCTACCTTTCACAAAACCAAATTGCATGGGATATAGAGTTTGGAGATTCCCTATATCCTTGTTAATTAGGTCCATGATGATGTGCTCCATAGCCTTACATATCAAACTCGTCAGGCTAATGGGGCAATAATTCTCAGGGCCTGTAGTCGCTCCCCCTTTATGGAGAGGGATGACTGTAGCAGTGTGCCATTCAGTAGGGACAAAGCCTGTGGTGAGGCTGTGATTGAACAGAGTACACAGATGTGGTGCCATTTCACTTTGTAGTTCATGTAGAACACATCCAGTGATATTGTCGGGACGCATGGAAGCTGTATTCTTGGCCTTGGAGAATGCAGATTTAATCTGAGCTGCAGTAATGCTGGGTGCCTGGCATTCCTTTGGTATTGTGATTGGTCTTTCGGGGGGGGGGGGTAAAGTTGGCACTGAATCTGTTGGCCAGTATGTTGGCAATATCTCTTGGCTCAGTATAGCAGGTACCATTGTGCAGTAACTCAGAGCAAACCTGGGTAATTCCATGGAGATTCTTGATATAACTATAGAAGGATTTGTGGTTGTTTTTAGTGTCTGCCACAATTCTGCCTTCATAGCTGACTTTAGAGGTTTTGATGAGGGATCTCAATTTTTTGTTGAGGGTAATAAGTGAGTTTTTCCAGTCTTGGGACTTCACCTTTTTCTGCAACAGTTTCTTCCTTGTGTTGTAGAGTTATTAATGGCAAGGTACCACCAGATTGGCTTCCGTTTTTTTGGAGGAGAGCATCTTGGTTGTGTTGGGTATGGCTAGTTCCATGCATTTATGTATGTGTTCGTACAGTGCATTGGTGTATGATTCGGCAGTCATGCATCTATTTTCCATTGACATAGTTGCCGTGAAGTTAGCCACCTCTATTTTTAGGAGCCCAAAGTCAGCCTTGGAGAAGTTTTTCATGCTGGTTACATTTGCGGAGGGTGTGGGTGAGATGTGGATTTTCATGGTGATTAGTTTGTGGTCGAATCTACCCAGGAAGGAATTGACTGTATAGCAATGGTTGCCATTGTTAGTAATAACCAGGTCAAGAATGTTGCTTCCTCTAGTGGGGGTAAGAATGGGCATTGGAATTGATGAATTCCAGGAAGCTTTAGGCCAGTGTATTGGTGTATGAGTAATTTTCCCAGTTGATGGAGGGGTAACTGAAGTCACCCAGTATGAGAGTGTTGGGTTGGACCCTAATAGTTTCCAGGGTGCTTAGAAACATGGAGTGAGAGTCATGGGACATGGTTGGGGACCTGTAGCAGGCTACAACCTGAATTACCATCTTATCCAATGTTAGTTGTACCTGAAGTATCTCAGGTGCGTTATGCTGCGCTACTAGTCTGGAGGTATGCATATCCTTTATGAATATGGGGACACCACTGGCTTTGGAGTTCGGTCCATGTTCTGGGGCTGAAAGGTGTGGAATGAGTTATAGCGTGGTAGCACAGGGGTGTTTTCTGCTGCTTTAATCCAGGTTTTTGTTACAGCACAAATGTCAATTTTCTCCATTTTGAGGAGTGCTTCGAGCAAGTGCATCTTGAGATCTAGACTTCTAGGAAACGAAAGAAGGCACCACCAACCAGGAATGAACATGAACCAATAAAGGATCCAAAAACAGTTTATTCCACAAATGCTAGTACAGTTCCAACACGTTTTTGTCATCAACTTCCTCAGTGAATGAAAAGCAACCACTGAACAACCCTATATATACACAAACATATTAACATCAATTAAATCAATAAATCAATTCTTAAAACAGTTAATCAATTAGTTAATTATTCTAAAATGAACATTTTCACAAAGTAAAATTTGTACATTTAATAATTTAATTAAAACCACATCTAATAGTCATACCAATTTTAGAATTCATCCAAAACTTTTAATAAATAAAATAAAATAAAATAAGAATAAAAGCATTTGATTCAGACAATCTTTTAACTTGTAATATAATGTGTTTGTCTCCATCAAGTGGTGAAACTAAATATGGCATTTAAATTAATAAAAAATGTATGTACATAATCTGTATAAAAG
The DNA here is from genome assembly GCF_019279795.1 of Protopterus annectens. Lineage (NCBI taxonomy): Eukaryota > Metazoa > Chordata > Ceratodontiformes > Protopteridae > Protopterus > Protopterus annectens. The sequence goes on along the minus strand of NC_056741.1, from coordinate 982,116,397 downwards.
CTTGCAAGAATGAGTTTAAATGATTATTTTGAATTGACTTTAAATGAATATTTTCACTACATCCTATATATATTAAATTAATGAAACAGTGAAAGAAGTTAAAGTTTGGCAGATCTAATTCTGAATGCAACACAAGTTGCCAATACAGCTCCCTATACTCAACAAGTGCTTCCCATTGTTGAGTACAGGGAGCTTTATTGGCAACTTGTGTTGGATTCTAGTAGACCGGGTCTTAATGAAATGGTATCTCTTGCACCTGTACTTAAAATTAGATCTGCCAAACTTTAACTTCTTTCACTGTTTCATTAATTTAATATATATAGGATGTAGTGAAAATATTCATTTAAAGTCAATTCAAAATAATCATTTAAACTCATTCTTACAAGCTTTTATACAGATTATGTACATACATTTTTTATTAATTTAAATGCCATATTTAGTTTCACCACTTGATGGAGACAAACACATTATATTACAAGTTAAAAGATTGAATCAAATGTTTTTATTCTTATTTTATTTTATTTTATTTTATTTATTAAAAGTTTTGGATGAATTCTAAAATTGGTGTGACTATTAGATGTGGTTTTAATTAAATTATTAAATGTATGAATTTTACTTTGTGAAAATGTTCATTTTAGAATAATTAACTAATTGATTAACTGTTTTAAGAATTGATTTATTGATTTAATTGATGTTAATAGGTTTGTGTATATATAGGGTTGTTCAGTGGTTGCTTTTCATTCACTGAGGAAGTTGATGATGAAAACGTGTTAGAACTGTACTAGCGTTTGTGGAATAAACTGTTTTTGGATCCTTTATTGGTTCGTGTTCATTCCTGGTTGGTGGTGCCTTCTTTCGTTTCTTGGTTGTTTTTGCACCATTGGTCCCTGCTTTTGGTTATCTAGACTTCTAGCATTGAGCATCATGACCCTCAGATTGCATTTATTTATAGCTGTTATGGTGGCAATTTGGTCTTTGGAACATCACCTAAAAAAGGCACTATAGGGGTGGCAAAAGCCTTAGCCAGTATCCGGAAACCCAGGGGTGACAGATGCAGGCCATCTCTGGAAAAGCATTGAGGCCTGTCAGTCATGTCATCCCAAGCAGAAAGATACTGGATCCACTTACAATGACACCAGAAACATAGCCAATTGTTGAAGTCAATCATTTTCTGCTTGTACTGCAGTATCATTCTGGGTGATGGTGCAATGCTCATCAGGGCTAGGGTCATACTTGCCTGGGCCACATAATCCGCAAGCTCCTCCATGTCTCTTTTCTTGTAGTCCAGGGAGGTGCATCTCAGGTCATTTACACACACATGGACAGTCACAGAGTCATACTTGTACTAGTTGTGAAGTGACCTGAGTGTATGTGTTATTTGTCAGATTCTGGCACCTGATCGATAGCTGACTGTTACCTTCTCCTTATTCAACCTAGTGAGTGAGACATCAGTGTGCCTCACTATCGAGTCACCTATGATTAGTGTATTAGGCAAGCTGTTTTGCCTTAGAGGCTTAGGTTTAGGGGCACACTGCGTAGGTGAGCTACGTGTCTTGTGATTTGTGTTGTGTTGTGGTTGTCGAGGGCGTTTCTGCCTTTCCGGTCTCTGCTATTTGGTTAGATTTCTATTGACAGCCTCCGAGAAGGTGAGTGTGTGGTTTGTGTTTTGATGTGAGAGCTGTGATGGTGGGTGTTCTGGAGGGGTATGTGTTGCATGTAGTGTGGTGCAGGTGTTGACCTTGTCCTCTTGACCAGCTATTCTGGTTTTGGCTTGAGAGTGTATGGCTTCCAGTTTGGATATATAAGGGCATCTCTCACAAGTCTGAGTGTTGGGAGGTAAGAGGAGACGGTTGTCTGTGTACATGAGGCAGTAGCTACACTGCCTCAGAATGCCCAAGTTCACCAGGTTAATAGGAGAAAGCACAGGGAATGGACCTTTAAACATGCCAAGAGGATGGTCATTATTAGTAAGTACTGGAGCTGTTTGCTTAGGGTTCCTAATAGAACTACGAATGCTTGAAGTTTCAAATGCCATATGGTCAATGCCGTTTGGTGCAGAATGGGAGAATTTCCCTTTTCTGCACTGAAGTGCGATCTCGGAGTTGGTATATTTAAGTAGGGGGGTGTTGGGGTGCAGGGGGGGGGGGGCTTGTCCCCCTGCCTGCACCATTAAGGTAAGTTTTTTTTTCATTATATATTCAAACTTTTAAACTTTGATCATATGTTGTCAAACTTATGGGAATCGAAGTTTAGAAAGTTTGAAAATATAATACTTTTCTTATATATTCCTTTTACAGAAAAAATGTCACTCAAGGTGGCTGAAGGTGTCTGAGTCTGTACAGAGCACTGGCAAACACTTGAGGGGAAACTAATACGCAAACCCTAAAAATGTAAGTATGAAGTATTTAGGCAGATTTTCTGAAGTTAGGAAGAAATCAAGCAGAAAATAAAGAATTAGCTTGTCAAAAATGATGAAAAGAGGGGAGTCACATGAATGGTTACTGCCTGGCTACTACTAAGGCTGGTCTCAACACAGCTTGACTCTGTTGGGATACAATGAACCTTTGCTTCTTCTCTCATCAGAAGAAAAATGTTAGCACCAGTTCCAAGAAGAGAAGCAGACCATGGCCTGTTTGGTGATCCACAGTCTTGTCCGAAATAATGCAAGTGTCTGGTAGATGCCTTGAATAACAACCAGACCAATCAGCTAAGTTAAGCACAGACACTCACTCTCCAATCAGAAAGAGTCAGGAATCAATGCACTGTGCTCCTAGTCTCAATAGGATCAGAATATAAGCACAGAGTCCAAGCTGCCACCTATAAAGCAGTTATTAAGCTTTCTGCTGATCAGCAGTCTCCAGGAAGTAATGTAACTGCACACCTTCTCTCACCAGGAGAAAACAGAAACACTAATCCCAAGATGACTATTAAATGGCAGAATGTTAGGTCTCCAATAACTGGTGGTCTTGCAACAGATGCTTAAAGGTAAGATGAAAAAAAATGGTTTATCCTAAACACTGCAGTGTGCACTAGAGAAGTTAGATGTGAAAGTAGGTCACTTAAGTTTTACCTGTCTAAAAAGTTAAGTTTTAGTGGAGAGTCACTATTTTTAAAATAACAAGATAGATTGAAAGGACGTGGTCACTTTTGTGTTCTGATACTATGGAATACAATAGAATGGCTAATACATTTAAATAGTTGAAAGAGAGTAATTTCACAAAATGATAATGTTGTGCTTACTCACACCAGCCAGTAAAAACAGAGAGGAAATGAGATATATGGCCAAATTAACATATGAGACAGAGCTGTGGTCTCTTTTCAATTTTTAATACGCAGTTAAAAGCAGAATACAAGTAAAACACAGTGTAAAGAAAACAAATCACAGTATACAAAATAGAAAAAGGCAATAAAGTAATATAAAATACAACAAATAAAGAGCAAACTAACCTTTCCCTCACAGCAAACTGTAGCAGAGTCTTGGTGAGCCTTTCCAGTATTTTATTTGATGTTTGAGGTTTCAAAACTTTGATCATATAGTCGTCGACCATATGATGTTCAAAGTTCTGAAACTTCGATCACTTGAAGTAAAACCATATAAATATATATATATATATATATATATATATATATATATATATATATGTATGTATATGTTGGGGGCACCTCTCCTCACATTGGGGGTGTGGGGGTGTAGCTCCCCACATAGTTTGGATATATATTAAGTTTAGAAAAGAGTAATTTATTAATTATTGAAATTGCAAGTATCCATGTGTATAGTTCAAAATATTTAAAATAGGTGGGGCGCTACGGCCCCCACACCCCCCCAATGTGGGGAGGGGTTTAATCCACACACCCCCTTACTATATATTCTAACTTCGGGGTCGCACTACAGTGGAGAAAAGGCCATATATAACTTTCAGTAAAATGTGTTTCAGTGAATTGTGTTTTCAGTGATTTGTGCACAGTCATTTGACTTTCAGTGAAATGTGCTTTCAGTGAATAGTCCTAGACCCATATATATATATATATATATATATATATATATATATATATATATATATATATATACATATATACACACACACACACACACACACACACACACACACATATATATATATATATATATATATATATATATATATATATATATATATATATATATATATATAGCGCAAACTCCTGAAACCCAAATCTTGAAAGTTCAAAATACTACAAACTCAAAATACTGAATCTCATAATACGGAAAACACACAGGATACCGACACTTGCTATATTCAAACACAAGTACATATAGAAACAAATAAAAGACAAACCATATTACTCTTCTCCAAGTATAAGCAGGGGCCAAGCCACCCTTCATCCCCCCATGTGGGGAGCTGCACTCCCCCCACACCTCCTGCTACTTAAATATATCAACTCCGAGATTGCACTTAGTGTAGAGAAATGCAATCTCGGAGATGATATAGTTAGGTAGAAGAGGGCCCAAAATCAGCCCTGTTGAGACTTTGTTATATGCTTTGTCCAAATCTAGGAATGCCCAGCTGGACTCTTTCCTCATCTCTAGCTTCTTCTCAAATATATGCTTCACTGCAAACATTGGATTGGCTATGTTACACTCTGATCTGAATTCAAACTGCTCATCTCTCATCTTGCTGTCTAATACTGTGCATAATCATTTGTCAAGTGTTCTCTCCAGAAATTCCATGTATTGTGACAACAATTTGATGCCTCTTACTGCCGCAGTTGTGGATGTCCCCTTTGTTCTTGTAAACTTGCACTAGCCTTTTTATTCTTCAGCCATCTGGTGTGCGACTTTCTCTCCACACTGCTGTGAGCACACTCAGGAGTGATTTCCCCCCCATCTCACCCAACATTTTGATCATATCTGCTGTGACCTCATCTGAGCCTGCTGCTTACCCAGACTTCATTTTCTGCAGTGCTTTTCTTCCTTCTTCTAGAGTGAGCTTCTCTTCTTTGTTCATCATATGCTGTGTCTGGGGAAGTACAGTTTCTGTGTGGTTTTCTTAATTCAAACCCCCTGGAAGTACTCCTCCCATGTGCCTTTGATATTCTGTGGATAGGTGAGCAGATTGTTCCAGGCATCTCTTATGAAGAGTGTCTGAGTACCTTTGTATCATAACCTGATACAGTTTATTTGTGTTATCTAGTGAGTAATATTCCAGAAGCTGGTAGAGAGCCTCTAGTGCCTTGTTCAATTTTATTGCAACTCTTCTAGCTTCTTTATTAGCCAACTAGTATTTCATCTTATCAAACACAAATCCCCAGAATCTGGATAAAGTAACCAACGATAAAAGTGTAATGTTCCAAAAAAGCCACCAACACGTTGGAATACACACGGCAAAACAACACTTTAATAAAAAATAGTAAAAAATAGTAAAAATATATAAAACATGTTAGCGCTTTCACAGAGTCCTCTCTGCTTCCTCAGACATACTACAGTAACTGCTGCTCTTGTTTAAATAATGATACATCTGTGTCAAATCCAATCAGTTGACAGTATCTTGAAATAAAAATTAAAAATATATACACTATATAAACAATCAAATCATATAAATAATGGACTAAAAATGTATGTAAAAAACTGTAAAGGCTTGCTCTATAGAGTTAGATGGTGTTAAAACTGTAGAATATATGTATAGATGTTAAAAGATGTGACTAAACATAATAATCAATGTTTCAAAGCCCTGTTCCTGAGAAAAGGTTTCAGTGAAACCTTACTATTTAGTCCAGGTAGTCCGTCAGCCTAAAATCTAATTATCTATTCTTGTTCTGAGGCTTCAGTCTTATTGTTCATGTTTCCACCTCTTTTATTTTCTTGTATAATGTGTAACACTAGAAATGTGAAGGTGTGTGTGTCTCCCTCCTTTATAACATGCATCGCTAACGCACTTGTCTCTTTTTTTATTTTTAATGTCTCTTACATGTTCTAGGACTCTATCTTTGAGCAGCTGATTAGTTTTGCCTACATAGTAGGCTGGGCATTTTGTACAGAGACCAAAATATACAACATTCTTACTATGACAGTCTGTATAAAAGCATGTATCAATGCTGAACTTTCTAGTCGGGTGTGTATACTGCCCCCCTCCAAATATGAAGTGCCAGGCTGTACACCTTCTACATGGAAAGGTACCTAGCATATCAGACCTTGCATAATGGTCTCCATCTAACTTCTTGTAGCACAATTGTCTTTTTAATGACGTTGTTTTTAAAGGTAAAAGATGGTGTAGCCCCTGTAACACCTTCTAGTTCATCCACATTTAACAATATGTCCCAATTATTTTTAATTATATCACAGACTGTACTGATATTACTTGCAAATGTTAATGGAATACATAATACATCAATCTCTAGGTTCCTGGTTACTGTGGTACTGGTGGCTTAGTTACTTTGGTTATCCAGGCTGATTCTCATCCTGTCATAATAGGACTTGTACCTCTCTCTTCTCTCATTCCAAGCCACTTTAATTTGTTTGTCTATATCTCTAGCTTTATATCCCCTTTCAATAAATTCATGTTTTAACAGGGTAAGTGCCTGAGACAAACTATCGTCATCATTATATAGCCTCATGCATCTAACTATTTGTCCTTTGATCACATTGGTTTTAGTGTAGTTAGGATGCATTCTACTACTACTATGTAGGACATTGTTCTCCAGGATACTAGTTTTCCTTACATACCTTGCTTCCATACATGTCTCAGCCACATTTCTATTATATTAGCCTTACACATGTTGTTTTGAGGCACTGCCAGTCTTCTTCAACTCCAGCTGTTTATTCTTCTTTCTGAGGAGCTAGAGCCCTAAGTAATTCCTTGAACTCTTGTGCTTTCTCTTTGGTCAGCTTCCAGGTCTTTAGCTTTATCTCTGTTGACCTTAGAGCATTTTCTGATCACTGCTAGCAGCTAATTGTGGTAATCAATGGTTTTACTGGGGATGACTTTGGAATCACTGATTCTACTCCAGTGCTCTTTCCTTGCTAGGAGGAAGTCCACCTGAGTTGCATGTTGACCCCTCTTGTATCTGATCTTATGATTGCCTGTCTGTTATTGAGCCATGGGTTGACTATCATCAACCCAACTGCCAGAAGTCTAGAATGGCCTCTCCATCTTTATTCCTGCTGATCCACAAATGTGGATTCAGGCAATCTGCATATCCCGATCTCTCTATCTCGATATATGATTTCAGGTTAGCCGTTATCAACACTTCATGTTGTCCTGCTTAATCTAGCAGGTCCTGCAACTGTAGTCAGCCTGCACTCTTTTCCTCATTATCACAATCCCACTGTGGGGCGTAGGCAGAGATTATGAATAGTGACCTACCCCTACACTGGAGCTTGATTGTTATAAGTCTGTCACTAACTCTGATGCCATCCCTGTCTTCTGAAGTATCTCCTTTTCAACAATTCTAATACCATTTCTAGTCTGTCCTCCTCCTGGGTAGTAGATTCCAGATCCCAAGCCAAGTGGCTTTGCTGCAATGCCCTTACATGTTGTCTCCTGGACACACAGGATGTTCACCTTTCTCCTTGCTGTCATGCCACCCACTTCCAGGCTGTATCCTGTTAGTGAACATACACTGAATGTAGCAATCCTTAGTTCATGTTTGGCAGGTTGATTGGTTTTACTTTCAGCTTTTGCTCAATAGAGCTATCCCATGTAATATGGTTGGGCAACTGGACACCTGCTGGCTTATTAACTCAGGGCTGCTAAGTTTTGTGGCAGGCACCGACCAGCCACTAGTGGCATGTACACCCCTTCCACTATTAGCATATATGTAATGTAGGAAACACCAAATTCACCCATCATGTTAAACATTGATGTGTTTATATTGAAAGTGCTAACATCAACAAGCAAATATTATACTGTATGTGCTGAGAAGCAGCCTCAGAGCATGCAAAAGTCAAAAACAAACAAACAAAAAAATTAAAACAGATCAGCTGCTTAGTTAGTCAAAGACTGTTCATAAAACAGCTACCTACCAAGCATGTATTGCAACCTTTATGTATAACTATATACGAGGATGTTAATTTCATTGAATGCTTTTTTGTTCAACATCTGTTTAGTTAACAAAATTTGACTACACAGGTGGTTGACAGGTATTTGAAATCACACACTTCTCTTGGTTGGGAAAAATGCCCCTTCCCAAACATTGTTTCTTCTTAAATTAGTATTATGAATAGCAGGGGGTATGGAGGCACAGTCTGGCGTTCCCCCTGTAAAATTTTGTGTCCTAAACATTTTTTTTTTTGTATTTTGTTTGTGTAGGCCATGGTTGTTTCATGCATGCATAGTACTGTGCAAATGTTCCCTTTGTTAAAGTTTTATGATCAACATTTTAGATGTTGATGTTGGTGTTGGGTCGTTCTACAAAATTAAGTAGACAAATAAATATGAGTTGCATTTCTTTCATCAAAATATTGTTTCATTGAAAGGGGGGAAAATAGTGCAGTTGACTGAAAAATCAGCTGAAAGAACATTGCCATCTTTTCCCGAGTGAGAGGTCATGGAACAACAAGGATTGTGAAATATGTTCCAGTTTTTTGTGCATTCTTAGAGTTTGTACTTTATATATATATATATATATATATATATATATATATATATATATATATATATATATATATATGATTTTGGAAAGCAGAGGGTTTGCCTTCCTGCAAAAAACAGATGCTTTCTTTTTTTAGGTTTTCAGGAAGCACAGCTGGCTTTACTGCTTGTTCCATTCCTCTTAGCTGGCTTTGATAATGCCCTTACCCACTTCTCAAATCCAGGTAACTTAATTGACAATCAAATGATCAGCTTTCTATACGCAGAGCTAGCTTATAATTAAGTAATGTACACATGCCTGACACACTGCAATAAAGTGTATTTATTATAGCAATAACCCACGCCTGGGTGTGGGTAATGCGGGATTTACCCACGGTTGGCCCGAGGGACCAAACAAAGACAACCATGGGTAAATCCCGCATTACCCACACCCAGAAGTGGGTTATTGCTATTATACTATGACATTATTTAATAAAAGAAATAATTACTTTTCTTAAATAATGGTATTGTATTATGCCTCTTTGCTGCCCTTCCGCAGCTGTCTGGTATCCGCAGCAGTTCTGATGTACTGTGCATTCCTACGCAGTACATCAGAGCTGTGGCCAAAAGCAATGGGGAAAGCAAGATCTCCATTCCTTTTTACTGTTTTGCTATGTTAAATGGGTTTAACATAGCGAGATAGCTTTAAAATAAGCAACAGAGATGTCCGTTGCTTATTTTAAAGCTGTCTCACTATGTTAAACCCATTTAACACAGCGAAACAGTAAAAAGCAACGGAGATCTTGCTTTCTCCGTTGCTTTTTTTTTAAACCTGTCGCGCTATGTTAAATGGGTTTAGCATAGCGAGACAGCTTTAAAATAAGCAACGGAGATCTCCATTGCTTATTTTAAAGCTGTCTCGCGATGTTAAACCCATTTAACATAGCGAGACAAGTTTTAAAAAAAAGCAACGGAGAAAGCAAGATCTCCATTGCTTTTTACACACTGTGTCGGTATGTTAAAGGAGTTTAACATAGCGAGACAGCTTTAAAAAAAGCAATGGACATCTCCGTTGCTTATTTTAAAGCTGTCTCGCTATGTTAAACCCTTTTAACATAGAGAGACAGTGTTTTAAAAGAGACTTATACTAATGGAAAAAGTCAGGCGACCGGACCTTTTTCCATTAGTATAAGTCGATTTACAACGTGCACGCTGGCCAATCAGCGTGCACGTTTTGGAATATTAATGGGGGGTCATGGTATAATAGACTTTTTTCTAATCATTTTTTTGCTCTCCTTGCCACCAATATCTGTTGATAAGCAGCCCCCACTCACCCAATCAGCACTTTTATTCCTCATCACCAGGACAAGAGGTGACTGGGGGAGTTCATCTTTCAAACAGCCATGAGGGTTTTCAAGGTTTTCTGCTCAACAGCTCTATCTCTGCACACAAAACTGAATGTCAAGAAGGGCTATGTAATAGGATGACCACAGAGGAAGTCTCTTTACTTTTGTAAAGTGCATTCCCTATGATGAGCCCTATTACTCCACCCCAGAGAATGAGTCATGGTTTCCTCCTGTCTCTGCCAGAGAAATCACATCAAATCTGTGTGCCCTACCCCGAAAGGAGAGATGAGCAGGACAGGCTCCTTCACTTTTCCCTCTTCCTGCTTGGCTGCTCACTTCTGGGGAAACTAACTGATCCTTGGTCACCTGGATCATAAGCATGACCCCATCTGTCTGCACCATGGACACAGGCTTATGAATTGCATTTAATGATGCTCATACTTATTAGAAAGGTAAAGTTATTAAAGAGTTATTCATAACTTAATGCACATTGTTAATGTAAAAACAACAGATGCAGAAAACAAATATTATTCAGACCCTTTAAGGTTGCAGCTTAACATCAACTTGGCCAACATCCACAGAATAACTTCACTGAGTTAAACATTTGTGGATGATCACAAATGTAGAAACACTGAATACTTTAACTGCAACTGATTATAAAAAACTGTGTTCTGAATCTGATCTTCTGTAGACATAAAGAATGAGTTTATACTTAGCTATTTTTTCTTACCATTTTTGGGTACTCATTACTATGCACATTCTAGTTTTCTGGTGACATCCAGTATTATGTTTAGATACATCATAGCATTTCATCAGGGATATGATTTGTTTCAGACTGGCTTTCCCTATGGATTTTATCAACAGCTTGAACACTTACTTTTCTTTAATAAGCAGTAATACTTTCTGAAAAGCTTGTTTCATATACACGTCAACAGAAATTTGAAAAGGTTAAATCACTTCTAAGGAATACTGTGAGGGATGGTAGCATTTTATGTAGACTGCTTCCAGATCCATAAATAATAATGTCTTTAATAGGAGAAACAAAGCCTCTTAGTGTAGACTATTTGTGTTTTTTTTATTCAAAATGACAGAACACACAATAGTGTTTATGTCTGAATTGAAACAGCACTCATTTGCTTTGGTATTTCATATGATTTTTTGCATGGGAAATGCAGTGCAAAAGTTTTTTCATATCGTCCTTAGTAATACATTAAGCGTAACTCAGAGTTAAGCTATTCAGTTCGAGATTGGACTTTATAGTGGTAGCAGGTCAAAAATCTGCAAGTTTTAGATCGTTTCACTGCTGGCTTTTTTTCAATCTAAGAGATATTTGCAGGTCTCATCACTAGATGGTGCAGTTCCCTCATTTTTCTTAATTTCTACAACATGCAAAAATAACTGACATTTACTTATACTAAAGCGTGGGGTATGTAGTGTTACGTGTATTTTACAGGAGCTTTTCTGCTCTAAACAACTCTGTAAATGAGTTATGTCCAACATATCATACCCAGTTAACAAAGGGTAGTAAATACAGAAATAAATAAATGGATTTCAAATCTACAGGCTTTACGATTTGTACATATTGTGAAGCCCTTCTCAAAGCACTGCACAATATTCCTTTCTTAATATTGCTTGGTATGCATTTTGTTTTCATCTCTCTAACGCACTGGGTTATAAATGGTCTATCCCCACCATTCATTTGGTTAGCAGAATGTTGTAGTATTCGTGCAGTGTTGATCTTAATGCCTAGACAATGAAATGCAGCCAGGATCAGGTGACGCCATACGTTTCTGGTTTACTAATCTGCTCCTAAGAATTGCATAACAATTCAGTCATTTCAAAAATATAAAAAAATAATTATTCAAAGTAACAGAACAAATCATGGCATAAAACTTACTTCGGATTCCATTCTGTTTTATTTGCAACATTTATTAAGTGTTTGCTTCATCTTGTGTTCTTTTCCAGTGAATCATTATCTATGTAATATCTAGCAAGTTACATTAAGAAACACACACACATATAAATCAAATCTGTTCCATCCATAGGAAAAAGCTAATGTGAGCCACCTGGACCTCACTTTTAATTACGGATCCCTATTGTCTCACAATCTTCAAAATGCAGAAAACTGTCAGCATCTTGTAAAGTCAATTAAAAGAGAAAACTGACAAACAGTGAAATTATCAAAAGAAAAAGTAAATCAGTCAAAAATAACATAACATATGAGAAGCACACACACACACACACACACACACACACACACACACACACACACACATATACTTTGCCTCATTTGCATAAAAATAGAAATCAAGACTGAAGGACAAAATGAAGTAGTGTAGAAGAGTCAGGAAGTGAATATCATGAAGCCACACAGTCACCTTTCAGCCTAAGAGTCATATTATTAAAAATACATGTACAGAAATGCACTAGAAAGTCTTTGTCAAACATTGCTTGACCTAACAGGTAAATCTAAAAAAGGGTAGACAAAAATAAAACGCTGCATGAATGTGTAAGCATACTAAAGTAGAACTAAAAAACAGAAAATAATTACAACAGAAACCCAATTTAATAAAGGCAGCAAGTTAAACCAACTTAACAGAAATGAAGGTGTGCAAAGAATTACTGCTTACATAGTTTGCTTTTTCTTCAGCTGTTGGGAATTGCTACCAAAATGATCATCCTTGTGAATATTTTAAGGTGCTACAAGAAGCTAAGTCAACTTAGAAAAATGATGGGGCGGTGGAAAGTCCTGCTTGCATATATGAGTCTTTAGTTTCATGGATTTGCCACCAAAATTATTACTTTTGTAAATATTTATGAGGTTGTTACTTGGAAAGCAATGTACATGTTTCTAAAGTACTGTACAACTGATATTTAAGTCTCCTCAGTTGGAATTATTTACCCACCAGAACACGTGATGAATTGTGTAGTGTATGCACCTGCTTATAAATTGAAGTGCGCACACACACACACACACACACACACACACACACACACACACACACACACACACACACACACACACACACGTGTGTGTGGTTAATCTTCAAAACATTGAACATTCAAAATGTCAAGCAACGAATTATAGTGAAATCTATGAACTACAAAAAATGGCACTATCTGCCTCTGGAAGAACATGGTACAGTGTGGAGTGGGAATTTGCCCTTTCTCCTCTCTATATCTATATCTGTATCTATATAGATGCGCACATACGTATATGTGAATAATTGCTGATGAGTTTGTTCAAAGCACAAAAAAACTAAACTCATTGGCAATTACCATTTAGTTCCACCTAGAGTACCTATAATAGTTATCCCAAATGTAAACTAATACACCACATTTGAGATTACCAAAACTAAAAGTAAAAGCAACTTTTATGTGGAGGGCTTTCCCACTCTCCCTAGAAATGAAATATACAAATCCAGGGCTGCACAACCTCATAGAATGTAGAGAAACCCTGAATTATGTAATGGTCAGTCTACCATCACAGATAATCACCAACATTTCAGCATGTGAAGAAATGCATACAGCTGCTAATCACATAAAACCCATGTATATCTATATATCTATATCTATCCTATATATCTGTGTGTATATATATATATATATATATATATTTTTTTTATATATATATATATATATATATATATATATATATATATATATAGATATATATATATATAGAGAGAGAGAGAGACATAGAGATATATATATAAAATATAGATACACACACACATACACACACACACACACACACACACACACACACACACGCATACACACATTTGCATATATCACAGATCCTCAAGAGGTGGCAAAATATGACATTTCAAGCATATATTCAGTGCTTCTTAATGAAGTCAATACATGTTGGTTTAAACTAAAATGTTACAGGACTAAAATTTGACATAACCTAAAGATCTAAAAGATGATTTGTAACTTAAAAAATCAGTTGCAGTTGCCAAAGCATACATCACAAAGACATGGGGGGAAAATGAGTATCCCCCTCCAGCAGCTGAATTAGTTGTATTGATGAAGAGCTATGCACACCTGAAATACAATTTATGATGAGAATATAAAAAAGATGAAATTAAAATGGTCCTTTTGGATTACACTGCTTCACCTAGTCACTTAACAACTAGACAATTGGTATTAAATGTTGCATTTATTAGGACTCAGACTGTAAGCTTCATAAGCCTATTTTTTTTAGTAAAAAGTGTTTATTCTGCAATGCACATTATATTAACCACATCTAACTTTGGTAACATCTGAATAAACTGGGCAATGTCTGAACACATAGATAACCCTGCATATTTATTTATTTATTGACATTTGATTACTGGGAAATTCCAACTGGGTAGGAGCCCATTTTCAGTGGAGGCCCAGGAAGAAAATCTCCAAAAGCATAGTTATAAAATTATGAAGTTAACCAATTTAATATTACACAGTTAATCAAAGGTTTAGAAAGCCTTAATAGAGGCTTCTTAAGAATCGCATACTTTGATTTACACTGATAAGTAATTCAGATAGTTTTGTTTATGGTATGATATTGCAGTTGCTCCATTTCGGTGTATTTTTTCCTGCTGCTGACCATCTACTACTTCCTGCTCATTTCCTTGTTCTCTGAGACTGCTGGACCTGCCTTATCCTCCCCCGTGCTCAACCTGACCCATGTCTGGGGCTAGTAAGATTAAGTAGACTGGGCAATGTTATACTGTGACCAGGGACTGTGCTCTAACTCGATTCACTCCATGGCAGTGTTATGGGCTCCATAATTGCTGTCTTCCAGAGGTACATGTGTGCTGATGTGCAACATGTTGATCACGTGGCACACCACTTGTATTATGGAGTGCACCAGGCTCATAATGCTGAAACTGTTACAAGCATTGGCTGCTTCTATTACCAGGATGGGAGAGCTGATGTTGGACCCTCACCCCTATCATCCCCCACTCAGCCCATTCAGCATATATGCCACAAGTCAAACACATTTGGTCTGGGTACAGTAAGGTTTTATTCTTCTGTGTCATGGGACTGGATTTGCATTTTGATGTACTGATCCAAATGCTTACTTTGATAAAGATATTAAGTTAATACAGTGATAAACTTGTGTATAAAAAATCAAGTATTGTCTTTGACTTTGTCATTACTAGCAAACACATTGCAGGAAGAAATAATTATTTTACCTTAGCTTACCATAACTGTTTAAAATTATCAGGCAGCCAAAGTAGTGATACGCAGGTATATGACAGTAACATAATCAATGAACAAAACACAGGCTGTATTGTATTGATCTAGAAGTTGAATCTCTTGATAGCAGTTACACAGTAACCAGCATTCATGCCTTATGAAGAAAATATTTTGTCACTATTATCTTTAGCTGTGGCACCAACATTTATCACAAATGTGTAACTCTAGATAAAGTACTGGAATTGAAGGTATGAAATAACATCCATCCAGTGATATTTTACAAAGCTGTTTATAGATGGAGCTGGGAATGTCATTCTATTTTATCACACTAAAATTGTCTTTCTCAACAAGGTTCTATGCAAAATTGAGAAGACTTCTAAGGAATACAACCTAGATAGCAAGACACTCACTGTATAAAAGTTCAAGTGAAAACAGATAGTGAAATATTTCTCACTTATCCTGGATAGTAGAGTTAGTAAAGAGAGAGAGACGGATACATACAATTCACTCTACCTTGTATAGTGAAGAGCTTTCTATTAGTATTTACCTTTCTGGGGCATTCAGGCCATGCATCACAGATTATTTTAATATGAAAGTATAACAGAGAATTTCCAACTAATTGTGAATATTAGTTTATCATGCGATGCTTTGCAAACAAAGTTTCAAATAATCAGTGTATAATGGCAGCAACTAATAGATGCAGTCTGCAGGAATGGCATAGACAACTGTCAACTGTGGAAAAATACAGCTGTTTGATACCTACATGATAGTCAACTATATACGTAAGTGCTGTGAATGCTGAGCTATTTCAAGTGTATAGATGCTTGCATGCATGCTTGTATATGTATGTGTTTATGTGAATCTGTGTCAGTGCTTGAATTTTGTGTGTGTGTGTGTGTGTGTGTGTGTGTGTGTGTGTGTGTGTGTGTGTGTCTCTCTCTCTCTCTCTCTCTCTCTCTGTCTCTCTCTCTCTCTCTTTCTATGTCTGTATATGACAAGGTGGCAGTACAGGATGTTGGAGCCAGGCAGTACAGTGATGAAAACTGACATGATGAAGGAGGATCATTGCTGACCAATATATTAATAGTAAGGTAGAACAAAAAAGAAATAGTTACAATATACATGTCTGTTTACCATGTCACTTCACATATTGTTAAAAGGACATACACTTTAAGGGCAGAAATGATCCAGCCAATAAATTAGCCTTCCAGTTTAGCCTTCACTATACCACTGAATTCTACAGTACCACCATGTCTTGGTCATTTTGATACTGTAATGGCAATAACCCTCAGGCTGCTTATATCTGATTTGTTTTACTTCCTCACTTGTAGTTGAAGTCATGTCTTCCTTCATCAATAACCCTTTGTAAAGTACACATATTTTTTATATTTTCACTAGATTTATATGTTTTTGTTTACATTTCCCTTAACATAATCTTTTTCTTACATTGTACAGTTACAAGTGCATATCTCGTTTGTCTTTTATGTATCCTTTGATATATAATCATTAATTATGTAGCCTCACTGTCTTTGATGTACCGATATTCACAATCTGAAGGCAGGGGCATGGCAAGACAAACGAAGGGTACATACAGGGAAAGAGGAAGTACACATTCATATGTGATGGCCTTGTTCAATCTACAAGATTAAGTAGGCTTTTAGGAAAAGGAATAAGAAGGGGGCACATGAAAGAAGTGGTGTTTAAAGACAGGAGAAGTTTAAAATATATGCTAGTTTTGAAGAATATCAAAATAGGAGGCTGGGATGATGGCAGGAGGGGTCCATTATAGGCAAGTTATAAATGGAGGCAAGTAATACATAAAACAGTGTTCAAAGGAACAGTAACTCAAATAAAAGAAGAAAACTAAAAAGGAATGGAATGTATGAAAGAAAAATGGTGTGGTCATTTGAAGGATGTTGTAGAAGTAAAAAGATATGAAGAAAGCTTGTTAGAGGTCAATGATAGTGTTGGCATGCAACAGATGAGAGGGAGATGCTGCATGCAAATGAAAATGAAACTAATTTGAGTTAGAATCAAAAGTGATAAATTGGTTAAAGCAGAAGGCATGCACTGCAATGGCTTTGTTGAATCCAAGAGAAGAAATGGAGGAGGTATGTTGGAAAACCAAGGAGAAGCAGAAGGAAAAGGGTGAGACAGCTTATGGGAGTAAAGCAGAAATAAACATGAAAACAAATGTTTCAGAAAGAAGTTCAAATCTTTATGATAGCACAACAGGAGTCAAACAATTTCAGGGAGATGTGTTGCAAATATTAGGATGAAACTACATGAGTGAGAAGAAAAGGTGAGATCTTTAGCGACTGATAATTGAGGAAGGAGTGAGTCAAATCTTTACAACTCTTAATTGTGGTAAAGTAGGAGGAGCAGTTGGACTCCCAACTCAGTTTTATATTTGTGGTGGGAGTTATTCAGTAAATGTCTTGCTGAAGAAATCCAAAGAAATATGGAGGAGAAGGAGGTCAGTCAGATCCATGGATGTGATGATGACATTATTACCAAAGAAAGAATGGGCGTTGACAGTCCCAGGGACTGATCACCCCAACTGACTAATATAGGGTGCTATCAACATTGCCTGCTCCCCATTTAAAGAACTACCTCAGGTTTTGGCAATCTATCAAGCTAGATCTGTTAATGCTGAGCAAGCTGATTAACTGATGGTCATTTACTGAATCTACAGAGAAAGTGGAATTGCTAGATAAAGAAGTAACCATTTCTAACCTGACTACCACATTTAAAATAGTTAAAATTAATTTTCTGTGATTTTTTTCAAACCACCAGAGCCTTTGACCCCCCCCCCCCACCTACCTTCTACTTCACTACTAGCAATAATACAAAAATTACAAGTGAACCACAAACAAAACTACTAGGAGTCATAATTGATAAGAAACTAATATTTGACTTGCACATATCACAAGCAATTAAGATGATACATAAAAAATGGGAACACTATGAAGAAATAAAAAAAATTATAACAGACACTTCTAGGGTAGCTATTGCCAGAACACACCTCCTGTCAACAATCCTTTACACCTCACCTATACTTATAAATAAAAAAAAAAAAAACTAGAAACATGGTATAATAAAACTGCAAAATTTGCCACATGGCTCTACTCATATGGCACACAGCTGCCACAACTTAAAAAAACTCTCCAGGCTAGAACTACGACAACATTTAGCCCATAATCAGTTAATCATGGCCCATAAACTACTTTATCTGTCTGAAAAAACTCCAGCTCTTCTAAATATCTTACAACCCTATTGCAATAAACATATGCTTCGCTCAACAAATAAATCATTGTTATAGGTTACCAAATATACTAATGCTGCAGGAGATTTTCTAGCATTCCTATTGTATAGCAACAACCTGGAATATGCTTCCTCACTCTATTAGGGCCACTACTAACCCCACTTAGTTTAAAAAACTACTCAAAAGTTATTTAACAGACTCATGGCTTTGTTCATGTAACTATCAGGCTAGCTATGAATAACTACTTCCAATTCTTCACTTCTCATAAAAACACTTTAATAACTTATTTCTAAAACTTTCTTCCTTAACCCACCTACCCCTTGCCAAGGGCTCTCATTCTGACCTCCCACTCGTTCACTTCTCCTTTATCCTCTTCTTTACTATTACTGAACAGAATTTGCCTATAATAATTCCCTGCTTTATTATTAACTATAATCACATACTTTATATTCTTTTACCTACTGTTAACCATGATTATAATAATTACCATAACGATTATCCCTCACTATATCTTGGCTATCTGTAATATTTGCAAGAACATACAAACTGTGAAACTCTATGTGTCTTATTATTGACTGTATTAGTGTTTTAAATTACTATATCTATGTCATGTTTTTTTCCATTGTTTAAAAACAATCACTATGTGTAAATTTTATGTATTGTTACTATAGGGAGCTTTTCACCCTGGGCCTATGCTGAAAATAGGTCTCCAGCCTAGTCAGACTTTCCCAGTAGAGAAATGTAAATAAATAAATAAATAAATATGTCTTATCTAAACCATCACTTATGATATGCACAATCATACATTTATATAAATGAAAACAAACCACACCAACACAATCCTAGTTGCAAGCATTTTACATCACAAACCATTCTGACACACTCCAAGTCACAAAAATTATACATCACTTATAATCTACCCAATCACTTTCAGTCTAACATTACATAGCTCATTTAAGTCCTGCCTTCTTTGAAATCACATTCCTCCGCTGTATGCATTGTTCCCACAATTCCCATTTTTTCCTATGTAGTTTGCTCCTACCTTTTTCTAAAGATCTCAGTTCTTCACTACTTCTAATATAGTTGGTTTAGATTTTGATTTCCATTTTCTAGTAATTGCTTTTTTGGAAGCTACCATAATTAATACACAACAAGGCATTACCATGTCTAGGCAATTCCAATTCTGTATCACAGCTCAAAAACATCATCTCCCTTGTCACACCAATCCACCCACCCAGCACCTCTGACAGTGCATCCCATAGGGAATCCTTAAAGTCCACCAGTCCACCACACTCTTTAGAAAATATGTTCCCAAGTACCTCTTTCGTCCCTGTCACACATCCAACATTGGTTGTCTACCTGACGAAAAATTGTCTGGAGTCTATTTGGGGTATAAAAATATCTATGTAAACATTTCCAAGCAAAAATCCTAAGTCTTCTAGATTTTGTTTCATATTTGGGAAACTACACCTGAATAAGCGAATAATTGGACGGAACTCCGTCTGAGCTACTGAAAGAAGGCTGTGAATGAAACTGGACTCAAATAGGATGTGAAAAAAACAAATTTAATGCACCAATATGCACGAATAATCATACACTTGAATAAAATCATGTAGTTTTAAAAAACAGCGGTAAGCGCTTTCATCTGCTACATGCAGACTTCATCAGACCAGGTAGCTCAGTAGCTCGGACGGAGTTCCGTCCAATTATTCGTTTATTCAGGTGTTGTATCCAGCATTGTGGTGATAAAGATATTTGGGAAACTTAAATATATCCTCCCATTGGCAGCTTCTGTTCTAGATTTTACTAAAAACTCTAACAGTATTGGTCTTTCATTTAGGACCCCTCCCCATTTATTTTTGTTTGCCTATACTCTGATATCAATCCTTGATAGGGAAGTCAATCTCTAAACTGCAGTCCAAATAAATTCTTGCCTCTTCCCATTCCATTCCTTTCCCACTCTAGTTATTTGCTCCCAATACCTTAGTTCCTTTGCCAGTTTTCTCCAATCAGTTCCAGCCCCCTCTTGCCTATTGTCTATATCCCTAATTGCAGTTATCCCTATTGACAGAATCTCCTTTCTCCATTCCTGTACAGTTGGCTTAGTTCTTAGAATACTTTTTGAATATATTATTCTGTGATTACTGTTATTCTCGCTAAAGGCCTACATCCAAAATCCCAGTCTCTGCTTGTTTCTTGACCCTCCCCCCCTTCCATTTCAACAACATCCCTTTCCAATTTGTTAGAGTAACTGTGGGAGTAACTATAGTAAATGTTATTTGGCAAATGATTCTGGGGAGTGATAGATTCAATGCATAGTAAGCAATAGTTAAAGACATTTGTAAGTAAGGGAGTATGAAGAGCTGTTGGACATGCTCCACTTAAAGAAATCCCAATCCCTCCAAGCTACACACTCTAGGGACCTAAACCTTGTCACCACAATAAACAAAACATGCTGGAGGGATAGATTTATGTCCCAGAGACTTGCCATACTCTGGAACAGACTACCTATCTATGTCAAACAGAGCTTCTCATTAGGACTCTTCATGAAAAATCTTGATGATTGGATGGGTAATAGGAAATTCACCCCGGAGATCACTTCTGTGGTTCTGCTTGACAGGGGCACAGGAAAATCATTTTCTTGGGTGGTGAAAGCCAGGGTACCTTTTTGGCTAGGCTTGTATAGGCCCTAGGGCCAATAGCCTAGTACCTACCTATGAACCTATGAAACAAAGCTAGAATTAACAAAAACAAACAGAAAATGCCCAGCAATGCCTCAGCTATTCCTTTGAGTGGTAATGTAGATAGCAGGAAAACAAGATTAGAATTTAATAGGACTAAGAGTTATTGGACTGGTAATGGCCTGGTCCTAACTATTTGTAGACAGTAGTGGAAAAAAATGCAAACATACCCTGCAGTGGGCAGTGAAAGTCTCTGTTGAGTTCAATAAGGTATCAGAACTGACATACTGTAGGAAAAATGCTGAGGATCAGAAAAAGAATAGACAAAAGGAAAGCTGTCTGTTTTGGGTGTATGAATAGTTAAGACCCTTTATACCTACTACACATATATCTAAATGTTGGCAATATTGCAAGGGACATGGTATGAAGGAGTGAGAAGTCATTAGTTGTCAATTTTAATAATTATTTGAAAATGAAAATTAAAATGATGAAGTCCTCAAAGGATAAAAAGTGACAAAAAGAAATTTATGATCATCCATTCGTTCTTTCCTGCAGTTAGGAATGTTGCAAAATAATGTCTGGATTAGAGACAAGGACTGATATAAGATCAGTTGAAACAGTGGGTTACAGGGTCTAGAGGGGAACGGGTTGTGAGCATAGAGGGTAGATAAATTATGGGGGTGGGTTTGCCATAACAGTTAAGGTCTTAACCTTACAGACACATGGTACAGTTTGATTCTGATGTTAGATTATTGACTAGGCTTAAAATGGCACTTCAGGGTGGTTAGCCTAGTGTTCTCCTAGGAACCTATTCTCCAGTGAACCCATGAACCTATGGAGAGGCTGGTATTGCCTCACTTCTTCAGCTGTCCATAAGCTTTCAATAGGGTGCAATAGAGGAAAGCTGTTGAAAAGAGACAGGAACAGAGAATGTGTAGTGAGAATTAAAAACATGAAGAAAATGAAAGAAAAGATGTAAAAGAACATAGTAAACATATGCAAGATAGTTTGAATCAGTGGGGTGGTGCTAAAAAGACATAAATAAAGGAGAAGTACACTATACAGCAGGCTAGGGCAGATACCTCAGGAGTAGATTAGGGACAGTGTTAGAGCATTTTAATGGTCACCATCTCATACAAATGGCACAACAACCTTTTCTTTATCATTTGAAAATTTGTTCAGAAAAATGGGGCTGTGAAATTACTTGTTGATATAAGGTAAATGAAGAAAGACAGGAAATAGTAAAAGATGGGAAGAAGAAATGAGGGATTGTAACTATGGAGAAAGTAGACCTGACTCTAGAAGGGGAGATGGTGAAATTTTTATGGGAATATCAACTATATATTTTCACAGGTGATCTCTTATGCCAGCTGCAAAAGGTGTGGTATAGAAAATATAGTAATATTATATTCTGGGTAAATGACTGGATGAAGATGCAATAGAGGTATACCAAGAGTGAAACAAATAAGGCAGATGGGAAGTAAAGGGTATGCTGTTGGGAATTCTACATCTGGAGACTGAATAAAGACCGACATGATGATATTATCACTTTGATGTCAGTGATAAAAACAAAAAAGATTTCAATGGTAGAAGAAAGTCCTGTTTTGGTTAAAAAGAGTACTAGGGGACAGAAATTTAGAAACATGTTGGAGAAATTGCAAGACAAACAGGGTAAGGTGTTTATTCTTTTGTATTTCTTTTTAAAATAGGCAATGAATGACATGAGGGGAAGGCAGATTATGTTAACTGTCATTTAACTGGAGTATACTGGAAAGAGGAAAAATGGATCAGTGAGGCAGATTGGTTGTACAGCGGGGTCAGATGACAAAGAGAGGGGTGGTTAGTGAAGTATTAGGGATAGGAAACACAGAGTTCAAGGTACCGGGAGGTTGAGGCATTTTTCCTAGGGTGGCACTGGGGCACAATGAGTAGCAATACTGCCTGACTGCAAGAGGTTCTCTGGTGCAGTTCTTGGCAGGGGTATCTTCCATGTGGAGTCTATATGCCCTCCCTATTTATGTGTAGCTTTTTTCTGGGAGCTCCAGTTTCCTCTTGCATTCCAAAGACATCCTGCAAACTGGACCATAGACTGAAAATTGCCTTATAGGTGTTAGTGTGCACATGTGTGATGCAGACAAAAGATCTGTCAGTCTACCTCTTTGCCTTGAAAACTTTTTGGGTAGCAGTGGCTGTCTGTGGAGTCACTCTAGGAGTCAGATGCAACTTGTTGGAAGGATAGTGAGAAATAAAAAATCATGTCCTATCTAGCAGTATGCTTAAGAAAAGAGGTGAGGGAATATCAAATGCCTCGAGTGGTAATAAAGGGGAACATGACACAAGGACATTTTTCAATATCTTATAAATGTAACTTTTGGTTTATATATTGGTTTATGAATGGGTGCCTCGTGAAGGACTGTACAGTTCTGCATTTGATTTATTATTGTGAAAATAATAAAAAAAATAATTATTTTAGTTTACTTCTGTGCTAAGAGTTTGTATAAAATTCTCTTAGGCTTATAACTCACTTTTGATAAGCTCCAAATAAGAAAGTTAATCATTTTCTGACATTTGAAATATAAAACTTAAGATTTGCATCCCCTTTCTAGTCCCTTCTTGAATATGTAAATTAGTTAAACAGTACTAGTCTGTCAGTCTTTGAAACTGTACATCTGATTAAAAGGTAATGAAATTGTGAATATTTCCCAAGTACTTGTAACCACTTGCATTAAAACATATTTTATTCATATTTATGTTGAGACTGCATTTTATTTCCATTCAAATATGTAATATATTTTATCTCATTATCAAGTGAAGCACATAATATTTTTATTTGAATCTCAGTTGGAATTCGAATTTCCTCTGAAGAAAAGTGGTTTTATACTTATTTATGAGGAACAGTATTTGAATGAGCTATATTTATTCACCTTTTGGGACTTACATTTTTTTCATTACATGGGGAATGTATGTTGATTTTATTAACATGGGTGTCTCATGCAAAAGTGCAGTTCTTCATATCATACCCCTATAAATCAAATGAATCAGGATAGTTGTTTGTCATAAGATGTAGTAAGAATGTTTATGGGACCATAATTCAAATATCATCAAATTCAATGATGACCTTGTTGTAAAATCAAAGCACATTTGCCAAGAACATTACCGCAGAAAAAAAAAATATTAAGCATTTTGCGCACTAATATAAAAAGCTATTTTCTGTTATTACAAATTACACACTGAAAAGTATATTTTATTTTTGCATTTCAGAAAAATACAACAGTGACACAGATCCCTGGGCTTCTGTGCTGGGACCTCTCCTGTTTTGGCATCTCCTTTTCAGAAGTAAAAACTAATAACAGAGGGCTCCGGCTGGCTAAATTACAGATGACTGTAAGTTAGGTACAGTCATTGAATTCCCAAATGCTATATTCATCCTTCAGGGAAGTCTGTCCCAAATAAATAACTAGTTCCAAAATCATGGACTGGAGCTATGTGTCAAAAATGCATTATTGTATCTTTTGACAAGACATCTGTCCCAGGGAAGTACCACATTAGCAATATGTCCCTAAGAGTTGACCCAGTTTGGGATTTGGGAACTTATGTGTACAGTGACCTAATGTTTGGCTGGGTCTATATTATATTGTCGACAGCTCACAATGTCGACTCTGAATTATTCTACACCAAAATGTCGAAATACAAAAACAGTGAATGGCCATATAACAGATTTCTTTCCAACAGAAAGAAATCGGTTGGCCAAACACCAACGGCACACATAAACAAATATATTTAAGTGGGGGGCTTCAACCCCCCAATGTGGGGGCCTGTGCCCCATACCCCAGCTAACTAAATATTCTAACTCTGAGACCGCACTACACTCAGAGAAAGGGCAGGTGTCAGAGAGCGCCCAATCGATTTCTTTCAGTTGGAAAGAAATTGGTTATTTGGCCAGTCGCTATTTTTGTAGTTCAACATTTTGGTGTCAAACAATTCAGAGTCGACATTGTGAGTTGTCGACAAAATGATATAGACCCTGTTTGGCCAACATGTGTCCATTGTTGCAAGTAATTACTTTTATATTGAAAAGCTAATAAACACATGGATTGTGTCTATATCTAGGGCTGTTATTGTACCCCTTTACTCAACCCTCATTAGGTCAATCATTAAATATAATGCCCCTTTGGAACTATCTGTCCAGACACAAGCGACAACTGAAATACCCACAGAAATACCTTAGTAAAAGTATACAAGGCCTATGGACCAACTCAAAGCCCTGTCATTATACTCCGCATCCTACAGACTGCTATAATTTGACCTGTGTCTGGCATTCAAGACATCCTCTGACCCAATACGGATGGACTAACTGCACATCAGCAGTCAAATGGCATCAGACATACTTGGTCTTGAGATGTAAACCTTTTCTGCAGCATCAACGGAATAGTTTAGAGGGACAGGTATATCTCACAGAGGATACTGTTGCTCTGAAACTGACTTACCATCCACATAAAACAAAGCTCATTGCTGTCCATACTTAAGTCAAACATGGATCTATCAATGTCAATTACTGACCATGGGATGGGTAAGGAGAATGGCTAACCAAATAGGACAGGTTAATTCAAGTACAAAAAGGGAAATGGTCTAGGCTTAAAACAGCAAGCAAGGGGCAGCTTGCCTAGTGCTTACCTATGAACCTATGAACCTACAAGATGGACAAAGACATTTGTTTTGAATTACTTTTTTAAGATATAGAAATGACATGAATACAAACTGATTGGGATGATAATGAAGAACACTGGACTAAGCATAACTCACATCTCTGAATATGAACACAAGTTACGCTTGGTGCAGTATTCTCCATTACCACCACTTGAAGTCATCAGCACTGAGTAAAAGCTGTTTTACCAGAAGGGAAATAATATTAAATTAAATATAGGTTCATAGGTTCATACTAGGCTATCTGCCCAAGGGCATTTATAAGCCTAGCCCAGAGTTTTGTGACTTTCGCCACCCCTTTAGTTTGGAGGATGCTATGC
Organism: Protopterus annectens; assembly: GCF_019279795.1. Classification (NCBI taxonomy): domain Eukaryota; kingdom Metazoa; phylum Chordata; order Ceratodontiformes; family Protopteridae; genus Protopterus; species Protopterus annectens. The sequence continues at coordinate 982,090,348 of NC_056741.1, read as the reverse complement.
CCATTATTTTGCTGTGCCTCTGTCAAGCAGTGACACTGAGATAATCCCTGGGGTATATCTGCGATCTCCCTTCCATTGGTCAAGATTTCTCTTGAACAGACCCAGTGAGGTGCTCTGCCTCACATGTACCGGGATTTTGTTCCACAGCATAGGGAGTCTCTGGGTAATGAATCTGTCCCTCCAGCACGTCCTATTAATAACCGTGTCAAGGTTTAAGTCTCCCGCCCTTGTAGTTCTGAGGGATCTAGATTTTTTGAGGTGAAGCATGTTCATCAATTCTGGGTTGGACATGGCCTTGTGTGTCAGGCACAGGTCACCTCTGAGCAGACGGTAAACGACTGAATAGAGCTGAAGTTCCTTCACTCGGGCAGCATAGGACATATTTTTGAGACCCTTTATCCTTTTGGTGAGGAACTTTTGGGGCCTTTCCAGTTGCTGCAGGTGTCGTGTCAGATACATTCCGAATGGGGCAATGTACTCAATCATTGGTCTGATGAGTGATGAGTACAGGGGGACGATGACTTTCCTTGATCTAGATGTGAATCCCTTCATGATCAGGTGGGCAATGTAGAAGGTCTTCCTAACTACTTTGGCAACGTGAGTGTCAAATGAAAGGTTACTGTCAACCTGGGTCCCCAGATCCCTGATAACTTCTTCTGTGCTTAGTGGGTTGCCACCTATATGGTAGCTAGGGGTAACCTTGTTTTTCCCGAAGGGTATGACTATGCATTTTTTGGTGTTTAACTTTAGGCCATGGCTCTGGCACCAGTTATCCGTTTCTATAAGACCCTTCTGAAGGATATCTGTGTCAGATGTGCTCTCAACTATGGCGCCCAGTTTGCAGTCATCTGCAAGTTTTGTCAGCCATAATCCTCCTGTGTTTGCTTGTACTTCTGAAAAGTAGATGCGGAACAGGAGAGGGCCCAGGACTGAGCCCTGTGGGACACCACTTGTGACAGGCTTTGAGTCTGACATGGCGCCAGCAACTCTGACCCTGTGGGTTCTGTCACTTAGCCAGTTTGCAACCCATCTTGTGACGTATGGGTTTACATTTAAGCTGATGAGTTTTTCAATGATACCTGAGTGGGGTATTGTGTCGAAAGCCTTTGCCAGGTCGAGGTAGGCTGTGTGGACTGCCTTTCCCTCATCAATGGCCTTGGAGACTGTTTTGAAAAAGTCAACCAAGTTTAAAAGGCATGATCTGCCTTTGACAAAGCTGAACTGGGTCGGATCCAAAGTCTGCAAGTCTCCTATGTCTTTATTTATGAGTTCCATTATGATCCTCTCCATAGCTTTGCAGATCAAGCTTGTTAAGCTGATGGGATGGTAATTTCCCGGGTCGGTGGAGGCACCGCCTTTGTGAAGTGGGACCACAGTTGCCGTATGCCACTCCTTAGGCACGTATCCTGAGGTGAGGCTAAGATTAAACAGCTGCCCTAACTGTGGGTTTAATTCCTCATTGAGTTCATGGAGCACACATCCGGGGACACCATCTGGTCCCATGGATGCTGTGTTTTTTGCCTTGGAGAGAGCAGTTCTCACCTGAGCGTTAGAGATGTTTGGGGGGCTATAATTCTCTGGTATAAATATCTCACCTTTTCGGGGGGGGGAGAAGTTTGCACTGAACCTGTCAGCCAGTATGTTGAAAATGTCTGTAGGTTCAGTAATTTTTACATCATTTTGAACTAATTCTGAGCATATCTGGGAGTTTCCTCCCAGGTTTCTAACATAGTTAAAGAAGGCCGTATGATTGTCCTTTGAGTCCTTAGTGACTTTTCTCTCAAAATTTGCCTTGGATGATTTTATGAGAGATCTTAGTTTTTTACTTATAATGATCAAGGGTGTTTTCCCTTTTAAGGATTTTGCTCTATCTTGTAGTAGCTTAATCCTTTTGTTGTAGAGCTTGTTTATGGCTGGGGTCCACCAGACTGGACGCTTGCCTTTGGTACAAAGAGTCTTTGTTTTGTTTGGGATTGCCTGATCCATGCAGTCCTGTAGGTGCTGGTAGAAGGCATTTGTAAGTGATTCAACGACTTGAGTAATGTTTTCCGCAGTCTCGGGGGCCTTAAAAGAGACCACACTAGTTTTTAGAAGTGTGAAGTCGGCTTTTGAGAAGTTCTTCACTGTGGTCTTTTTTATCTCAGGTGGAGGCGGGATGTGGACTTCCAGTAAGATTAGTTTATGGTCTGATCTCACCAGTGAGGGGTATACTTCAGGTGTTGAACATTGTGACCCCATGTTCGTGATGATGAGATCTAGTTTGTTATCTCCTCTTGTGGGGATGGTGACTAGTTGTTCCATGGCATTTGAGTTTATGAACTCTAGGAACCTTTGGGCTAGAGTGTTGGGGCTTGAGTAGTGATCCCAGTCTATATTCGGGTAGTTGAAATCACCTAGTATGATGGTGTTTGGAGATACATTTATCCCCTCCAGTGTTTCCTGGAAAGCTATGTGAGGTTCCTGAGATTGAGAGGGTGGCCTGTAACATGCTACAAATTGCAGAGCAATCTTGCCTATGGTTAATTGCACCTGGATGGTCTCCGATGCATCGTGCGTTGCCACCAACCTTGAGGTGTGGGTGTCCTTGATAAATATAGACACTCCCCTCCTTTCTTGGTGTTGTCCGGATTTTGGGGCCGGAACGCATGATATGAGGTAAAGCCTGATAGTGCCGGGGTGCTCTCAGGAGCCTTGAACCAGGTTTCAGTCACAGCACAGACATCGATGTTCTCCATACTGAGAAGGGCCTCGAGTGCGTGCATCTTGAGGTTGAGACTCCTGGCATTGAGCAGCATTACCCTTAGTTTTTTTTCCTTTTTTGTGTTCTAGGGTGGTAGGTTTAGAATTTGAGCCTTGCCTAAAAAAGGCACTATGGGGGTGGCAAGAGCCTTTGCCAATATCCAGTAGCCCAGGGGTGACAGGTGCAAGCCATCCCTTGCGAAGCAGCATGGCTTGTCCAGCATGTCATCCCAGGCAGACAGACATTGGATCCCCTTTGAATGACACCAGAGTTTAAGCCAATTATTAAAGCTGATCATCTTGTCTCTGTATTGTGGCATCATTCTTGGTGAAGGTAGGATACTGCTCAAGGTCAGGGTCATACCTGCCTGGGCTACATAATCAGAGAGCTCCTCTATGTCTCTTTTCATGTAGTCCAAGGAGGTACATCTCAGGTCGTTCACACCAGCGTGGACAATGACAGAGTCGTACTTGCACCTGCTGTTGAGAGACCTGAGTGCTTGCGTTATGTGGCGGATTCTAGCGCCCAACAGGCAGCTTACTGTGACCTTTTCCTTGCTCAATCTGGTGAGCGGGACGTCAGTGTGTCTGACTATGGAGTCACCAATGACGAGTGTGTCTGGCATTGTGTTTGGCCTTAAGGGCTGTGACTGTTTGGCACACTGACTATGTGGTCTATGTGTTGCATGTGTTGAGTCCTGAGGTGGCAGTTGTTTGGGTGTCTGCTTTGGTGGCCTCTGCTGTTTTGGTAGATTTTTGATCAGAGCCTCCGAGTATGTCTTTGTGTATTTATGTGTATGATTTGAAGTTGTGATAGTACTATGTGAGACTGGGTTTGTGGTGTGTGTGGTTACCTTCTCCTCCTGTCTGGTCTTACCAGTCCTATGTTGAGAGAGCTCAGCCTCCAGTTTGGCTATATAGTTGCATCTCTCGCATGTATTTGTGTTTTGTGGGAGAAGGAGAGGGTTGTCCGTGTACATGAGACAATTGTAACATTGCCTCAATATTCCCAGATTCACTAGCTGAGCAGGAGAGGACACTAGCAACTGATCCCTCGACATGCTAGAAGGAATAGACAAGGACTTTAAAAGACTCTGGGGGATGTGGGTGATCGAAAAGGGTTTTTGGCTGGTGGGGTACTATGTATAATAAAAGTGCTATATCAAGTAAAAAAATACTTTAGGAGCAAGTGCTAGGCTGTACAGATAGAGAATAGTCTACTTAGGAATCAGGTAGAGCTGAACTTTTTAGATATAGAATACGCTGGTTAGATCAGCAGTACAGTTCAAGGAAAGCTGTTTTAAGGGAAAATTTGAAGAGTGGACTTTAGGTAGCCCGAATAGTTTAACCTTATATAGGAATCAATTGATCTAATGCCTAAAACCTGTACAGTTTTATTCTAGCAACAATTTTAAATAGTTATATAGTCCAATGTTCTCCATTACAGACACATTAATTACAAGTAATATTGTTTATATATTTGTTTGAAAAATATAATTTTATATTGTTAATGTTGTTTAGTTCAACAATCAGTATAAAGCATCACACATATAGTTGAACATTTGTAATTAACTACAAAAATATATATTTCTTAAATCTCATTTATATTATCTATTTGAAATTGTCACTATCATAAAATTTATGACATAAGTATAGCGCAACATTATATTTCAAAAAATAAGAATTTTAGATGGTTGAATGGCATTAATAGAGAACACCAGTGATTGTGATTTAAAATGTTAAAACAGCGTTGCACATGTGCAAAACTACGCTTTTGCTGTACATTTTAAATGTCACAAGAAAGGAGTATCTCAGTCCACTGTTTTCACTGTTATTGCCCTGACTGACTCATGAATTTGTATGCATTTTGATGAGATTTTTCGAACTGTTGTATGCAGTACTACTTTGGCTTGCCATTTTAATATATTGCAGTGCTTGTCTGCCTACCTCTGCTGTTTGACATTTGTATGTCCATCTGCCTCTTCTGCACTTCATATTGATATTTTGTTAATTATCTTGCAGTATCCTATGCTGTCTATTACAAGAGCCTTTGCCAATATTTTCTTATCATTAATAACTCTAGTCTGAGGGCATTCATATCTTTTTGTAGATAACTATTGTTTAAAACACTCTGTAATACATTTTGTTTTAAACAATTCTATGGTCATCAGCGATGCTACAAAAAGCCATCAAAATTATCCATTTGAAACATTTTTAACATATATTGGCCTGTGGTGACAAATACTGCAGTAACATAAAAAATAGTTTGCTTTTTGGTCAAGCAATGTTCTTACATGGCAAAAACACTCCAGTGACTGGGGAAGTGGGAGATCTGAGGCCTGGGGTACGGCGGGGGTGGTTAGTGTAGTGGCAGATGTTATAATATATGCTGCATTGAGCTACTGACCTTGTACTTCTTTAGTGAGCTCTGATTCTTGAATGGATTTATTATGCAGTCATTAATTGAGTGACAGGTGGCACATCACTGCTGTGCTTGAGTGTTTTTGTGTGTGTATGTGTGTGAGTGTATGTGTATGAATGTATGAGTGCATGTGTACATGTGTGTGTGTGTATGTGTGAGTGTGTGAGTGAGTGTGTGTGTGTGTGTGTGTGTGTGTGTGTGTGTGTGTGTGTGTGTGTGTGTGTGTGTGTGTGTGTGTGTGTGTATCCATGCAAACGTGTTTCAGTAGAACTTCAAATTAAGAAAGGTCACTAAAATTCAGAGTTCCTCATTTATATTTGTGGTAAGCCAGAGATCATGTAGATGCACAAAAAAAAGAGTTGTGTCTTCAGAAATGGCTACTGCTTGCAGTAAGCCCTATTTACCACTGGCAGAATCCTTTCTGAATCTCAGGGGTTATTTGTATTACACAGCTTTCTTTATCTTTTCAGATAAAAAAATGAAAACAGAGTTAATCGTGCATGAAATAATTTTGAGGAATGAGGTATATACAGAAAGGAGATGTTACCAATTCATTTGTTGAATATGCACATAAAGCTAATGGCAGTTGCGGTTTTCATCTTTCAGTGCTGCAAGCATTAAGTTTTGGCTTTAGTTCTATGGAAAATAACATAGATACAGCTTTACATATGGAAATAAAATGGCAATGCAAGCTTAACACATATGAAAGGTTAGAGAGGAATTCCTTGCTCTTACCGAAACTTGTTTTATGTATCAGACTAGTAAAATTTATAAAATTTAGTAGCATCAGATTAATTATCATGACAACTGCCTCACCCAGTTACTTGTGTTCATAACATTTGTAATATTTTTATTACATTTTATGCAGAGCTCCTGAAGAAGAGCCAGTTAATTCAAAAACTCAGCTTTTATGCCATTAATGTTTAGAACTGGACTGAGGTTTGGTTTAGTGATTTTTTTTTAATTTATTTTCAGTGCACTAGAGCATCTTTAGGTATGGAATATTCCATTGTGGCCTATCTGCCTATGACCAAATTTGTGAAAAAGGTTTTACACATCATATGGAAACAATCTGTTTTTGTGTATGAGGGTTCATTCCTCATCATCTTGCAAGGGAGGGAACATGTGCCTCCTGTTTAATATTGCAAGCACTGGAGTCACTGAAATCAGGGAAAGTTATGCATTGACTATGTGGACTGACTCAAAACCCTGTTCTATATTCTTGTAACTTACAGACTGCTATCAGGTGCCATATATTTGGCATACTAGGCATCCTCTGACCCAATGCTGATGGATTTACTGCACATCAGCATGCCAAATGGCATCAGAAATACTTGAACTAAGGATCTAAACATCTTTTGCAACGTCAACAGAATAGTTTTAGGGAGAGATATATTACATACAGGATACCACTTCTACAGAACAGACTCCCCATCCACATTAAACAAAGTTCAGCCCTGTCCATTTTCAAGCACAACTGAGATCTATGGATAGGAAATAGGAAATTGACCCAATGACTGCCCCCTGTACTACTAATGGACAGCTGGAGCTCCTGTATGGTTTCTCCCATGCATGGGTCCCCTAGAATTATCTATGTTATGATCCCATTTATTCTTATAATATAAAGTTATCAGACATGGGATGTAATGACATGGTTAACAAGAGAATATACCAGCCCTGAATTCCTTATAGTCTTTTGCAATATATAGTTAAACATAACGTATGCACTGAAGTATTGAAAAATACATTCACATTTCATCTGTACTGTTTTAATTTGTTGTTGTGTTGTGTCTTTCGGCTTTTCCCGGTTAGGGGTCATCACAGTGGAACTCCGGTCCGCTAATGATTGGCAGTAGATTTTTACATGCCGAGTTGCCAGCCCTGACGCACAACATTCAATGAAGGTACGCCCATTCACGCATGTCTCCACACAGAAGATGCTCTAGCTGAGAATCAAACAGGGCAAAGTCTTACTGTGAGGTGACAATGCTACCGCAGCACCACCACCGCATACTGTTTTAATTTGTAATAGTGCTATTTGCCTCCATTTTGGAATACTTTCATGTAGTAACATGACAATTTTATTGGTTTGATATAAAACATAATTGAAACTAAACCTCAATATCTTCAAGAAGGTGACTGCCAAATTGAGCACACTCACCTAGTGCTATGTAGTTTATGGTATTTTGTTTAATATTTCATTTGGGCTACTGGGTTCATAAACATAGTGCACAGTCCTGTATATGGAATATGCACCACTTGCACATGGTCAGAAAGAACTACTACTGAGAGATGTGACATGCTATGGTGGTGTATTACATATGGAGGGGATCACACCAAAAATGCTACGGAATTAAATTAATGCACTAGTAGTACATGTTGAGAGTATGAGCATTAGGAGACATAGAAGGACCAACTAAATCATTCATAAATATATTCTAGTGCATGGAGTGCTGTGATTATGCTGTGACATCAGGGAAAAAGTCAAGCTTGTTAAGTACCTTTCTCACAGCTGTAAAGATCAGGTCTCACACTAGGGGTAAACAGCTGACAATGCCAGCTAGCAAAAGAACAGTAGCAGAATCTAAAACAATTTCAAAAACTGTTAGGTTCTTCACTCTGCCACACTTATAGAAAAAAGTATGCCAAAATGAAGTGTTGAATAGCTTTTGAAGGCATTAGGTCCTTTGTGGGCAGCTTAGTTTCTGCCTGCTGTCTGTTTGGTAACACTATTTGTTTTAGTCTTTTACTAGTTTCATACATTCATAGGTTCATAGGTTGGTATTAGACTATCTACCCAAGGGCCTATACAAGCCTAGCCATAATAATTCTCTGGATATTTCTTTCCACAATATTTACTTCCCTGGACCCCTGTCTAGCAGGGTGACTGACGTGATCCCCGGGGTGAATTTCCTATCTCCCATCCAATCGTCAAGGTTCCATTTGAAGAGGGCCAAGGAGGTACTCTGCTTGACATGTATGGGCAGTCTATTCCAGAGTATGGGGAGTCTCTATGTCAGAAACCTATCCCTCCAGCATGTTTTGTTCTTTGTGATGACAAGGTTTAGATCCCTGGAACGTGTGGCTCTGAGGGATTGGGATTTCTTTAAGTGGACCATGTCCAGCAGCTCAGGGTTTGATATGGTCTTGCACGTTAAGCAGAGATCGCCTCTGAGTAGATGATATGCCACAGAGTATAGCTGGAGTTTTTTTAGGTGGTCAGCATAGGGCATCTGCTTTAGGCCTGTGATTCTTAAAGTGAGGTATTTCTGCAGCCTTTCCAGCTGTTGCAGATGTCTTGTGAGGTACATACCAAACGAGGTGTTGTACTCTATAATGGGTCTGATGAGGGGTGAGTACAGTGGACAATAACCTCCTTTTTTCTGGATGAAAAGCCCTTAGTGATGAGGTGTGCCACATAGAAGGATTTCCTGACTGTTGTGGCGATGTGGTTATCGAAGGTGAGACCACTGTCCACCTGTGTCCCTAAGTCTCTCATCACACTTTCGGTGTTTAGTGTACTGCCACCTATGTGGTAATTCATGGGTACATGTTTTTTCCCAAAGGGGATGATTATGCAATTCTTGGCATTAAGCTTGAGCCCATGGCTCTGGCACCAAGCATCTGTTTCTGTAAGGCCCTTTTGTAGAATATCCACATCACTTAGGGATTCAATAATGGCTCCCAGTTTGCAGTCATCTGTGAACTTTGTTAGCCAGTGCCCCTTAGTGTTGGCCTGTACTTCAGAGAAGTAGATGCCAAACAAGAGCAGTCCCAGGACTGAACCCTGAGGATTTGAAAACTGGAAAACACATTGTGTTCCTCTTTTTTTTTTCTTTTTTTCTGTTTTTTTTTTTTTTTTTTTCTAAATCTGACAATACATCGAGCAAATAAAACTCCATGCCAAAAAAAAGAATATGATTGGGGCTGACCAGGCGTAACCCTCGTTATATATCCTTGACACAGGGTTACCTTCTGGTCCATTTTTCACAGGCCTGATCGTATTCCTCTATGATATGTTTTGTTTTACATTCACCAGTTATGAGACAACATTGACCTCAGGGAAGTGGTATCATTAAGGTGAATGGGACATGCGTTTTCCAGATAACAGCAATGCAATGATTATCTGTCTTGATGTCAGGAAATATTCTGATAACTTTTGGAAGGTTTTCATTTGTGTACATTAGCTCAGCACTGTATGAGCGTAGCATCAACAGATTGTGTTGATTTATATCATGTAATGACAAGCATAGGAGGTGAGTCCAAGGATATAATCAAGGGTTTAACTGTAATATAACCTATATTCATAAGGATGTTGCCAGCCTGTCATCTTCCTTTCCCAATCAACACCTGATAAACGATAGTTCTTGGGCATAAGAAGTACCAGTGGAATACTACATGTTGTGGACAGCAGAACAACATTAAGTATTACCTGCAACCTGCTTGGCAGTCAGTATGGAGCAAGTTTTTAAATGCATCATTAGATGTAGTCATGACTGTATTGCAAGTTGTATCTGCATTTTATGAGAGAGATCACTTGGCTACTTAGTTGAACAACCCTGCCCCCCCCCCCCCCAGACTGTTGATGTAATGTAGATTTAGCTCATAAATGTCCTCACTTCAGACCAAAAAAAAATACTGGGCATCGAGTGTGCTTCAGAATAACTGGATGGTCATTTGACATAAAAATAAGACAGCAGGAATGGGGATGAAAAACTGAACATGATCTTGAGCCATTGGGGGGGAGCTGAAGCTGAAATGACTGCTATGTGATTGAAGATAGGTAAATCTAGTACTAATAACATTGCACACACTAAAAATGTTGATTGTTTGAAAAAAAAAAACTGTAGGAGAAATGAAGCAGGCAAGCAAGAGAACTAAAAATGCTGCAAAGTACTTTATTTGGTAGTAATATAGAATATCATGATAGAAGAGAACATGTTAGAGTATTAGGATTAAGCATGAGAGAGGGAAGAGAGGGCAATGCCTTGAAGTATATAGAAGAGTACATAGAAGAGTGGATTGCCACTATAAATGGATTTAAGGACTGGTTAGACATCCAAACTGATCAAGTATATCATTCAGGTTATTTATCCTTGAGAGAAGATAGGCCTATACATGGGATGGTAAAATGTTACAATTACAGATTAAAGGGATGATTAGTGAGAACAGCATCAGTCAAACAAGGGCAGTAATCAAAGGATTTACGATCAAAATGGTTAGCGATTATACCCCTCAATGTGTATGTTATAAGAAGAAAATCTAGCGCAAGCTGGATGGCACATTACTCAACTGGGAGAACCTACCCAACTGGTATATCTGGCTACATGAAAAAAAAATATGAAGGGGTACTTTATTCAGGTATATATCACTTTATAGAAGACCCTATTTAATGAATCGCGATTTGTCGAACTAAATCAAAAGCAAACTTTGCCGAAGGATCTCTTCAGCAAATTTTTTCCCTGGGAAAGAAACTAGTTGACCACCTACCAACTGGCACAGAAACTACAAAATTTAAAACCCAGCAAAGTGGGAGACTTTGTCCCCCACACCCCCTAATTATATATACCATCTCCGAGATTGCACTACAGTGGGGAAAAGGGAAATTTCCTGATGTCCATTACTTTCTTTCCCAGGGAAAAAATTTGCTGAAGAGATCTTTTGGCGAAACTAGCTTTCAATTAATTGGTTCGACAAATAGTGATTCACCAAATAGTGTCTTCAATAACGTGATATAGACCCACTGTATTATGTGCCATCAGAAAAGAGTAAGCCATTCATAGTTACAGAGATATACTCCACAAGAAATCCAGATGGTGGCCTGTGAAGACAGATAGTAGGCAGCAAATGCAAGTAGAGGGCAAACTCATGATGTAGTACAAGAAATAGAGATATACAAAGGGAATCAAGGTGAAAGATAAGGACAAAAAAGGCTATAACAAATAGCAATGAGGGAGCCAGAGTCAATAATTTTAAAACTGAGGAAGGAACAGATAGTGGCCTATCAAAGTAAAGAGGAGGAAAGGTAAGACAGCAAAGGTAGTATGGGAATAAATGCAGCAAATTACAGAGAATGGGTGAGAGATAAATCTACAGGGGGAAGAAAGTAAAAGGAAAGGAAAGGAAAGGTCCCTTCTAAAAGACAGGAGAGAAAATAAATATGATTGGGATGAAGAACTAAACCAGTGGAACAGTAATGGGGAGGAAAGCTCTTACCCAGGACCAAGGTAGAGGCAAAGTGGAGACCATATCGAGGAAGTGGCAAAGGGAAGGCCAAAAAGATGGAAGGAGTTGCAGAAAGGGACTGTGGACTGCTTGTTCAAGAGATCATTGGTGTGTATATAATGAATAAGAAGGAAAGACATAAACATGTTTAAGGTAATTATCTAAGTAATGAACATAAGAAAAGTAGAGAAAGGTAAGAAGGTGCTATAGCTTGTTTAAAAATGCTGCACGCATGTGTATGTTTTTTTCTTTTCTGTTTTCTCCTTTCTCTTTTATTTTCTTTATGTTTCCTGGATTGTATATCTGCACCCATATATAATAAGCTTAGGTAAGAGAAATATGAAGATACACCTGAGACCTGTTGAAAAGTTGTAAAGAAAGAGAAACAAACATATTTCTCTCAACACATGCATTCAATTCGATGAACAAAATGACTGATGAACAAATGTTTTAAGCTTTTTTCATAAGAAACATATTAGAATTGAACTTGAGTAATATTTGAACAAGTAGTTAACCTTATAATTATGATTAGAGAAGAATGTACCTAAATGGCTGCAGAGAAATGGAAAACAGAAGATTGTAATGGTAGTGAGAAAATTCTTCTATGTGGCACAACTTATAAGTAAGGGTATGGCATACAGAACTAAGGAAATCATAGTCCTACTATACTTACCTCTTATTAGACCAGTAATAGAGTACAATGCTCCCTTTGGCATGTACCTGACCAGGCCATTGCAACAACTGGAATCACCACGGAGATTCCTCACTAAAGGAATACAGGGTGTAAATAATATGTTCTGTGTGGACTGCCTCAAAGCCCTGTCCCTGTACTTGGTCTCCAGTAGACTACTGAGAGGCAATCAATGACTAACCTACTAGGAATTCTCTGATCCAGCCCTGATGGACCTACTGCACATTAACAAAACAAACAACACTAGAATTACTCAATCTAAGGATCTAAACCTCATCTATGACATTACCGAAACATGTTGGAGGGATAGATGTGTGTCGCAGAGGTTACTCCTTCTCTGGAACAGACTCCCATTAATGTGGAGCAGAGTTCTTCCCTAAATCTATTCAAAAACAGCTTGGATCAATGGATGGGAAATTGCAAATTCACCATTGCCTTGTCACTTGTGGCCCATATGGGCAGGGGCAGATTGTAGATTCCATAAATCACAGGCATATAACAAAGATGTTCTAGCCCATGGGTATTGACAGTTGGGAAATTAGGAGCATGAATAGCTAGGTGGAAAAAAGGCTGAAACGGGACGTAGGGCCATTAGTCTAGTAAATTCCTATGACCCTATGTAATAGTGGGACTGTATCATATATAAATTTGTGTAATATTTATTTTATTTTTTATTTTTTATTTTATTTTACATTTGTTGACCAGGCTAGTCCAACTGGATACATGTCCATTTTCAGTAGAGGCCCGGGGAGAAAAGCTCCAGAAAAAAAGCATTACAAAAATTTAAAAGTAATATAAGTCTACAAAAGGCATCAACATACAATATTACAACATTCAGTTAAAGTTTACATAAAAAAATTGTAAAATTGAATTAAATAGTCAAATATGGAAAATAGTTCTCAAGACTCATAAGCATTAGTATTTAAGTAAAAAAAAATAGGTTAGTTTATAGAGTGTAGAATATAGAGGGTTTATTGGTAGGAAAATAGCGGTTATAGAGTGTAACAGTCAGTAAAGGATAACAGTTAGTCAGGGTTGGTACAAGAGCATAACCAGTGGTTGGTGAGAAAAAGTTTTAGATTAGTTTTAAATTGTGGGAGAGAGGTCTGAGAAGTAAGATCATGTGGTAGTTGATTCCATACTTTACCAACAGAGTTAGAGAACAAGTAGTCACCTGCTAAGTTTTTTGATAAGGTAGTATTAATCCACATTTTATTTGAGGAGCGTAGATTCTTCAGGCTATTATATGGTATGATGAGGGCAGAAAGAATTGGAGTGTTGCTGGGTTGGTATAGGGCTTTATGGGCTATTGTAATTTGGTTAAATCATAGCTGGTTAAGGAGCTAGGAATATAGGTTTAACACGAAAAATGGACAGTCTTAATATTTTTCTAAGCATGCATAAGGGATACAGGCCTCTTGAAAACAGTTGTGGACATGAAACACAAAAGTGAAATACAAGAAACAATATATTATGGGAAGGGGAAGGGTGAAAAAAGGATGAAAAGAGTTCACAGAACACTGTCCAATAAAAAGGACAGCAGAGTTCTTATTGTAACAATAGCTGAATATGCACATGTGTATTACAAAAGGTATAATGAAAAATGGGTACATCAAGTAAGTGAATGGAGTTGTAATCTAAATGTATAGATGAATAATGCTATGGGGTAATGTGCCATCAGATGGAAACTGAAAAACTATTTAAAGAGGGTGAAGCATGGCAATGAAATAGCAATACACAGAGATCTGGATTTGTGACAGATGCTGATACTGTATGGAAAATATCACTAGGATATAGATGTACTGCATGGTAGGGGGGAAAGAAGTATAAGTTCATTTCCATTGGATTAATGAAAAGGAAAAATAAAGAATATAGGATGATAGTTGCACTTGAACAAATTGTGAGCAGTCATATTAGCATGTTTAGAGTGCAGCTTTGGGGGGATTGACAGCTATCACGGATGGCAGATTTGGAGGACTGGCTCTGCTTGTTGTCGGGGAAAATGTAGGTCATCTATAGGGATGATCCAATGGCCACATAGACCAAGTTCAAGAGGAGCAGCAGGCCGGTCTAAAGTAGGGGGTAGAGGGTGAGGGTAAGAATGTGGAATGAGTACAGAATCAATTATTAATAAAGAGGGAGATAATGCAAAGAAATTAAAAGGGAAGATTATGATTTAGTTTTCATTCAAATGTTAAACTGGAAGAAACATAAAAGGATGGAAAAGAAAGGATTTAGGTAGATGGGATGGACTCGGAGCTGTGCAAAAGGTAAAAAGAGAGGGTTGGCATTTTGGAGGGAGTAAATGAAGGATGTCTGAAAAAAAGTAGAAATTAAAGATTAATTAGGTAACGGGATCTTAATTAAATGGTACAAGGAAGGATGACAGATAATACTAAGTGCATTTTATGGACTAAGCACAGATGACAGAAATCGGCAGAGCATAGAGGATATTGGAAAACAGAAAGAAATAGAAGATGGTTTATTGAGATTTCAATGTGGTCTCAACCTGCAAACAGACATAATGCATTAGAAAACAGAGTTTCATAAAGAAAAGTAGAAAAGTGATAGGTCTGGCAAGAACAGAAAAACAGGTTAAAGGTTTAATACCACTGAGTAATGACAAAAAATGGGCAACTAGACTATAAAGATTATTGGAAGACGAGGTTACAATGGGAGAGATAGCAGAGGTGTATTGTAGAAAGAGTTGTATACCTGACCATGCAGTGGATAGTATAGCTTGGTCTGGGGGTTCTCATTATACATGAGGATGGAGGTGGAAATTTAAGAAACCAGAACATGCAGAATAAATGCTGCAGACAATGAAGAGGTCCTAGATCTAAACAAACAAAAGAAGTAAGTAACAATAAAGGAATGAACTGGACTAAAAGAAGCTTGGAGATTATGCTTGATGGGAAAGAAAGGGATGATGAGATGACAAAAGAAAGGAGGAGTGAAAAGAATAGAGGAATGTTTAGACAAAACCCAAGTGCCTCTTCTTTGGTGTCTTTTTGCTATAGCCAGAAAAGGAATTACTAAAAATTGGAAAAGTAAAGTTACCCTCTCTAGTGCTGAATTTATTATTAAGACAAAAATTGTTTACAGTAGTGAATTGCTTACTATAAAGATGAATAATTCTAATATCACACATTCATATAAATCTTGGCTTAAACTTAAAGACTTGCTTGAAAAATATTAATTGCTGTTGCTATGAAAAACTTTGATGTATTGATCAGCTGTGGACCTATATAAATAGTGATTTGTTGTTTTATAACTGATTTGTTTATTTATTGTTTTAAAACCAAATAAAAAAATCTAATTGAAGATGTTGGAAGAAATGGACAGATGTAGAGAATGGCTAGTGCATGGTGGATTAAAGTAGAAACAGAGACATAGCAGATGATGTTGAGTATTAAAGATCAGATAAGGAAAGCCTTGATGTGGTGGTACAATCAAAGGAAAGTCAGATGATAAAAGATAAAGCTGGAATAAGGAAAGTTTTCAGAGCAGTATATATGTTCAGATATTACTATGTGGAATTCTATCACCAGTAAAACTATAAAGCAAGAAGGAGAAAATATTTAATGAGTGGGAGTAGAAAGGAATGAAAAATGCATAGGAAAAGGGGATGTAGTAGAGAACAAAAGATACAGAAGTGGAAAAACAAATGGACTGGATGGCTTCCTAAAGGTTTGTTTGAGATAGCGGTGATAATTTGGTAAATGTATTTAATGAGATCTTGAAGAATAGAAAGACAACCCAGAAGATGTGTAGAATTATAGACCACTATCATTGTGCAATGTAGATGTGAAATTCTTCACAAGAATTTTAACAGCGGCATCTAAAAAAGTATACTCACTAACAACAGAGATTTTCTAAAAGAGAGGTATCAGTATGACTTATTCATAGTCCATGTGGGAGTAAATGACCTGGGAGTAAATGACCTGAGATGTGCCTCCCCAGACTATATGAAGAGAGACATCATGAAGCTCTCAGAATAGGTGTCCCAGACTGGTAACAAGCCTAGCATTAAGTAGCATTTTACTTTCTCCAAGATTGATGCTACAATTTGAACAAAAGATGACTGACATTAATAATTGGCTTAGTTTCTGGTGTCATTCTAATGGGGTGCAACATTTGTCAGCATGGAAGGAGTTGCCCAACAGTCCGCACTGCTTTACCAGGGATGGTCTGTGCCTCTCCCCTCTAGGTTTGGAATATTAGCTTAACTATTGTCTTCCCACGTAGTGGCTTTTTTAGGTAATGTCAAACTTAAAATACTTCTAACAAAGCAAATCAAAGCCAAGAAAATATAAAGTTGTTACTGTTCAATGCTAGGAGTCTAAGCAAAAAACTCTACTCCCTAGATGTGCATGAGGTCACTGAGACATGGTTTAAAGCTGCGGAGACCACAGGGACAGTACAAGGTTATAATACATTCCACATATTTAGACCAGCTAATACACAGATGGGGACTAAAGGTGCAGGTGTCTTGATTTACATCAAAAAATAAATATACCTCAAGGCTGGTCAAACCATATAAGTATTTTATTTTTATTTATATCAATATTGTTTACAGTTGCTATTCCTGTCTCTGAGCAATATAACACTTCTGTACTACATTTATTGATTTGGCTGAGTTTATCACTGTGTTTTAGCCTGCACTTGTTAAAGAAACACCATATGTTACTGTCCTGCTCTTAGATTATTTAACAGTATTCTCATATTCACTAACCTTCTATTGTACTGAAAAGATGTTCTGAGTTTGCCAAAGTTCTCCTGAGTCTGCCTAACTATTCTTTTATGTTGTGCACTTTTTCTGTACTTTGCTGAACATTTCACAGGGTTTGTGAACTTATTTCTAAGGATCCCTGATACTGCAAGAATTCTGTGAAATATTTGTTACTGCACTTGCACACAAAACCAGTTTGTTTTACAATAGAA
Organism: Protopterus annectens; assembly: GCF_019279795.1. NCBI lineage: Eukaryota > Metazoa > Chordata > Ceratodontiformes > Protopteridae > Protopterus > Protopterus annectens. The sequence continues at coordinate 982,073,327 of NC_056741.1, read as the reverse complement.
GGGGTCTTTTGCACTCTGGTGGGAGCAGAGCTGATTTCAACCTATCCAGGTGGGAAACCACTGGTTTAAAGTTTATTGTGTTCTTATCTGATTGGTCTTACGGATTAACATTGCAAAAGTCTTTCATCTTACTGCTATTGAAACCTCATGCAAACATGGTCCACCTGCCTGGTATATAAGCAAATGTCTACAGTTTAAAATCTTCTATAGCAAATGTGCTCCATAGTCTTCCACTGTTCAAAACTGCTCTAAGAGCTGCCAGTTTGTGGAGAGGGCAGTATCACCGCAGGTCATCTAACCAGAGCTGCTCAATATTTGGTGACATTTGACAGAGATCTGGAGGGATTCTGTTGAAATCCAAACCATACACTGCTAAAATTAAAAATTAAGCACTTTATGAGTTTTCTTCACACTTTGCTGACTGTATTTTACCATTTTGCTGTATTTTCTGCACTTAAAAATGTTCTGTTGCCTTAAATAGCTAGTACATATCATCAAATAGATTCAGATCTGCAATATCTAGACTGTATTGCTACACTTGATCAATGTGTAGTCTGAGCCTCATCTGCGTTGGAGATTACTGGAGGAAAGCTCACTGCGTGCTTTCCCATTGGTAGTTTAGCTTAAAAGGTTTTAGTTTCACCTGTATCTAAGCCTCACATTTGCACAGGTTTACCTTATTTTAACCGGATCTGCTCAATGTTTGGCAACTTTTGCCACAGAGCTGGAGAAAGTCTGCTTAAATCCAAAGCATCCACTACTAAAACTGAAAAAAATAAATATCTTATGAGTTTCCTTTGCACTTTTCTGACTGTATTTTAGCATTTTGCTGCCTTATTTTTCTGATGATTACTGTATTCTTCTTCACTTTAAAAAAGCTGTTCTGTTGTTTAGCATAGACTAGATTCAGATCTGCTATATCTAGTCTGTATTGTTACAGTTAAGCACTATTCCAGCCATATTACATTAGGAGGGCCCAACCTGCACCCTTGTGGCAGAAGTGTATAGTCGGAGCCAGATGTGAATTGGAGATTACGGAAAGAAAGCTTATTGTGTGCTTTCCCATTGGTAGTTTAGCTTAAAAGTGTTTAATTTCATCTGTATTTATGCCTCGCATTTTCATGCAGATGTGCACTGCTCAACAGGGTTCAGTGGTGCCCTGTATAGATGCAAACACATTGAAAGATCATTTTCTCCTAGACATCTGTTAGTGAACCCTCCCAAGCTTCCCTGTTGCATTGTGAGAAACTCAGTTGTGCACTGAGAAATGTTGCCATAGTGTTCACCCCTAGCCTTAAATAGAATAAGCCCCTTTGTTAATCCTAGACCAAAATCTGGTCAAACTAGCCTATTCCCCAATAGTAGTTACAGGAAAAACCTGCCATAATGAACAGTCAGGTTCCAATCATTTCTCTGACCAGCCTGATTGACATGGGCATCCTGAGGCAATGTAGTAACTGCCTCATATACTGACAACCACTTACTCCTAAAACAAACAAATACAATATCCGAGAGATGGAATTACGCTATGAATTTGGAGTCAATTTTTTCCCATAACAATAATTCGGACATCAAACAGGTTATCAAAACACACATATCACCTCTCACACAAAACAAGGTCACAGCACATAAACCTACATATGCAGAGGTACTTAATAGAAGCCTACCAAAAGATTAGAGACCCCCCCAAGTGCTAACTACTTGCAGACACTGTAAAGAAAATAGAATCCACTACACAAAACACACACACATCAGTGTCTCAACAAATAAGTCTGTAAGGCAAAACTCCTCAAAACCAAATGTCCTTGTCATAGTTGACTTCATAGTGAGACATGCAGATGTCCCCTCACCAGACTGGACAAAGAGAAGGTAACAATCAGTTGCCTGTCAGGTGCCAGCATCCATCAAATCACACAAGCACTCAAGTCACTAAACAATTACTGCTATGACTGTCATAGCACATGTTGGGTTTAATGACTTGAGATATATCTCTGGACTATATGAAGAGATCCATGACTGAACTCTCAGATTATGTGTCCCAGACAGTTGTGTCTCAAACCCTAAGCAGCATTCTACATTCACCCAGGAGGATGCCACAATATAGACAAAAATGATTGACTTCAACAATTAGCTTAGTTTCTGGTGTCAGTCCAGGGGGATCCATGATCTGTCAGCCTAGGAAGACATGGTTGACAGATCACTCTGCTTCCCCAGAGATGGTCTTCACCTGTCTCCTGTAGGTTTTCAGATACTAGGAAAGGTGCTTGCCTCCCTCATAGTGCCCTTTTAGGCAATGTCAAAACAACAAAATTTGTAGTGTAAAAAAATCCACTTGAGACAAACTCAGGGTTATGCTACTTAATGCTAAGAGCCTAAACAGGAAACTGCACTCCCTGGAAGTACTCCTCACCGTGGAAGATGCCAACATCTGTGCAGTCACTGAGACATGGTTCAAGGCCGCAGATAGCACCTCAACTGTGCAAGGCTACAATGCCTTTCACACATTCAGACCCGAAAGCGAGTGTGAAAGAACCAAAAGTGGAGGTTTATCCATCTTTATTAAAGCCAAATACATCTCGAAAATGGTTAAACAGTGTGACTCTCTTGAGCTAATCCAAGTCCAACTAACTATAGGTAAAGTACCCTTCCACATCATTGCTAGCTACAGGTCCATCACCATAAACCAAGAGAAGCACACCACCTACCTGGACTTATTAGAGTCATTCAACATACAGTCAAACACTTTCTTTGTAGGTGATTTCAACTATCCTTCCATCAATTGGGCAACACACATAAGCACAAACATGTTCACAATGCGATTCCTGGACTTTGTCAATACAAATGCCCTGGAAAAACTAGTCTGCACCCCCACAAGGAGCTCAAATGTCCTAGACGTATTACTCACCAACATGGAGGGTCACTGGACTACCCCCTGTACTTTGCTCTCCCTGGTAAGGCCAGACCATAAATCTGTCTCATTTGCAGCAATGATCAGACCTGACTCCCACACAGGAGCAAAAAAAGTGAAACATTTCTCCAAAGCAAACTGCAGCCTACTAGGCAATGCTATAAAAAGTTTCAACCCCTGCTAACACAGCCAACAATGATGCAGAGGAGTACACAAATGCCTTGTATAACCATCAAAACAACTGTATAGACTCGGCTCTTCCTGACTGGATCAAAACCAGGTCCTCTGAAAAAAACAGGCCACCCTGGTGGACCTCAAGTATAAATAGGTTATATAACAAAAGGAAGAAACTGATGTCTATGAATAAGAGGGATGTTACTCAGGAGAAGAAGAATACCCTTCACAGCTTAAACAAGCAAATCAGATATCTTGTAAAGTCCTCTAAAGCTAGTTATGAAGCTAAATTAGCATTCCTAGCTAAGGGTAATCATAAGGCATTCTTTAGCTATATCCAAACTCTAAAAGGGAATGCACAACTATGTGCTGAATTTATAGTGATTGTACCTCTCATACTGAACCTGAGGAAATTGCCAACCTGCTCTCTGACAGATTTGGCACAGACTTCACCCCCTATCCCCAATAGCCATACCATAAACAGCATGCCTGACACCAGTCCTCTACCTAGTATCTTCAAAGGGCAGGTCATATCCATGCTCTCCAAGGCCAAAAACAAGAATTTTATGGGACCAGATAACATCCCAGACTGCTTATTAAACAATCTAAAACAAGAACTAGCAGAACCACTTGGCACCCTCTTTAGACTCAGCTTGAGCTCTGGCTTTGTTCCAACAGAGTGGAAAACAGCAACAGTAATCCCCTTGTACAAAGGAGGTAGATCAACCGACCCTGGGAACTATAGAGCCATAGCCAACATTATCTGCAAGGCCATGGAAAGAATCATCACGGACCTTATCAACAATGACACAGATGACCTTCAAACTCTTGACTCAACCCAGTTTGGCTTCATTAAGGGTAGATCATGCTTATTGAACTTGGTGAACTTCTTCGAGAATGTCACCAAAGCCCTGGGAGTAGGCAACACAGTACACACTGCATATCTTGATTTAGCCAAGGCTTTTGACACAATCCTCCACTCAGGTATCATTGAGGAACTCTCCCAGCTGGTGATGAATTCATACATCACTAGATGGGTAGCCAAGTGGTTTACCAACAGAATGCATACTGTCAACATTGAGGATTCTACCTCTACCAGTAGAACAGTTATCAGTGGCATACCACAAGGATCTATGCTAGGCCCTCTACTGTTTCGACTCTATTTCTTGGAAGTCCATGTGAAAGTAGATGGCCTATGGCTTAACAAGTTTGCTGATGATTGCAAACTGGGCATAGTCACTGAATCCCCAAATGATGTTAACACATTACAAAAGAGGCTAACACAGACAAATGATTGGTTCCAAAGCCACTGACTTAAGCTAAATGCAAAAAAAGTGCATTATTATCCCTTTGGCAAAGTGGAACTCCTTGCAAATTATAATATTGACAGCACCCTCCCAAGCTCAAACTCAGTGGTGCAAGATTTGGGAACATAGGTTGATAACAATCTAAACTTCAATCACCATGTGTCCACAGTGGTAAGGAAAGCCTTCTATGTTGCACATCTCATAAGTAAGTGCATCGTGTCCAAGACTAAGGATGTTATAACTCCTCTGTACTTGACCCTCATCAGACCACTAATAGAGTACAATGCTCCCTTTTGCATGTACCTCACCAGACACCTGCAGCAGCTGGAGAGACTAAAGAGATTTCAAACCAAGAAAATTTAGGGTGCCTAAAACATAACATATATAGAAAGAGTGAAATTCCTGTCACTGTACTCTGAATCCTACAGGCTGATGAGAGGCAACTTGTGCCTGACCTACAGAGCAGTCTCTGTCCCTGCCCTAATAGAAATGCTGCACATCTGCAAATCAAATGGGACAAGAGTCACTCACTCCAGGTATCTTAACCTAGCCTGTGACATTAACCGAACAGGCTGGAGAGACAGCTATATGTCCCAGAGATTGCCACTCCTCTGGAATAAACTCCTAATTCATTTGAAGCAGAGCACCTCAATAACCCTATTCAAGTGCAAACTAGACAATTGGATGGGAGGCTGTAAATTCACCCCATGGGTGGTAGCCATGTTCCTCTTGTACAGGAGTAGCCAGTGCTAATTGTAGACTCATTCTGAGAATAATGACCATCTGACCAAGGTAATTTAGGGAAAATGGATTTAACATGGCTGGGCTTGTAAAGGCCCTAGGGCCATTAGCCTGGTAACCTCCTTTGAATCTATAAACCTATAAACAGGACAATGCATTTGAGCTTCTCCACATTCATATCATCATAGGAAAATTCCAATACCACTTCCTTCCAAGCTATAGGTCCCCATCTGTGACGCAGGAAACCCATACCATGTATTTAAACTTATTAGAAACGGTCGCCATCTAACCCAATAACATATTTATGAATGACTTTAATTACCCCACTATTTTCTGGGAATCATATATGACACCAAACATACAGGCACAGAGATTTCTGGGTATTGTAAACAACTCTCTGGACCAGATTATCAGTACAGTAACAAGGGGTGAAACCATACTAGATCTGGTCCTCACTAATATGGGAGAGGGCTGCACACCCCCTAGTATAATGTCTTTTCTGGTAAGGTCAGACCATAAAATGGTCTCTTTTGAAATAAAAATAAAACCTGGAACCCCAGCTAACCCTGCAATATTCAGGAACTACTCTAAGGCTAACTTCTTACTATTAAGTGATAACCTGGCAAGTTTTCAAGCCCCATAAACTCTGAGGCCACTGCTGCCTATGCAGAACATTTCACAGAAACCCTATTCAAACATGTTAATAGCTGCATGGAGGCATCTGTACCCACCAGAAAAAGGTACAGAACTAACTCAAAAAACAAGCCATCTTGGTGGACTCACACCATCAACAGGCTGGATAACAGAAGGGAAAAGATAATGGCAAAAATTAAGAGGTGCAACACCCAACAGGATAAAAGCACTCCCATCAAACTAAACAACTCAAAGGACAAATAACTTTACCAAAGCCAAATGTGAGGTACATTTGGCCTGCCAGGGCAAGGACAACCACAAGACATTCTTCAGTTATGCCCACAACCTCAAAGCCAGTAAGCAATTGCGTGCAAAACTCACTGTAAATGCCACCTATACTGAGGCAGAACATATAGCAAATCTACTGGCTGACAAATCCAGCTCCAACTTTACCACCCTCTCTGCATCAACCTTCCCTCAGTAAATACCATCACATATATCTCCCCCGCTATCACTAGGAATGCCAAGAACACTGCATCAATGGACTCAGACAATATCCCAGGATGCCTTTTAAATAGCATGAAAAATGATCAGGCTGTCTGGAATTGCTATTTCATTGTAGCCTCCAAACAGGCTTTGTTCCTCATGAATGAAAAGCAACAATAGTTATCCCTCTACACAATGGTGGTCCATCTACAGACCCTGGAAACTACAGACCTGTAAGTCTCACTAGTCTCATATGTAAAATCATGGAAGGAATTATCATGTAAATGAGCAATAAGATCAATAATGATATTGGAAACCTCCAAGCATGGACCCAACCCATTCTGGTTCCATCAAGGGCAAGTCATGCCTACTCACCCTGGTGAACTTCTTTGAGAATGTCACCGAAGCAATGGATAAGTACAAAAGGGTTCACACAGCCTACCTTGACCTGGCCAATGCATTTGTCACAATCTCCAACTCAAGCATTGTTGACAAGCTTAAGAGGTTGGGAACAAACACTTATGTAATCCAGTGGATAGCCAGCTGCCTCACAACTATCATATTGACAGGATACCCTTAAGAGCTGTCCCAGTAGTCATGGACTTAAAAACATAGACAGTAATCAAGCCTTTGACCATCATGTGTCTACAGTAGTGAGGAATCATCTATGTTGTGCAATTTATAAACAAAGGTATGAGATATAGGTCCAAGGAAGTCATTGTTCCACTGTATTTGGCATTCATCAGACCTATCACTGAATGCAGTTCCCCCTTTGGTATGTATCAAACCAGGCATATCCAAAAAAATGGAACATCAACAGAGGTTCCTCACTAAAAGAATACAGGGTATAAGAAGCATGTCTTATATAGAATGCCTCAAGGCCCTTATCCTTGCATTCTGTCTCCTACAGGCTGTTGAGGAGAGATCTATGCCTGGCATACAATGCTTTGGCAGACCCTACTCTGATGTAGATCCTGCATATCCTCAAAACAAACAGCATCAGAATTACCCATTATAAAAACATAAACATTGCCTGCGATATAAAAAATAAATGCAAACTCCTCTCATTATACTTACTTATACTGTATAAGTGTCAATAACTATATTAATTACCAAATGTTATTATTGTTCTCCCATATGTAACTACATTTTCTCCTTGCTGTATAATTATTGCATAAGGCACAAATGTATATTGTATGTTCTGTGTGTTATACTGTGGAGCTTTATTCTCTGGGCCTCCACTGAAAATGCGCCTTTCTTTCAGCCCAGTCAGACACTCCCAGTAAAATAATGGAAATAAATAATAGGACCTGCTGGAGATGCAGGTATGTATCCCAGACAGTACCACTTCTCTGGATCAGGCTCCCTATGCATGTGAAGCAGAGCTCCTCTCTAATCCAATTCAAGTGTAACTTGGAAAATTGGATGGGGAACAGGAAATGCATGCCTGGTTTGGCACCTATGTCTCTAATGGACACAGGTAGCCCATGAATGATTCATCTTCCAGGTCTCTACTTACACTTATCAAAGGTACCAGAACTTGTCAGAGATTTGAGATGCATGGTTAAGCTTAAAAACGCCCTTGTGGTCATTAGATTAGTAAACACTTGTGAGCCTATAATTGTTGGTAAAAGCTGAGTCAAGCCAGAGAGACTGTGGGAACAGACATTAGCAATGAGTTTTCCTCTTGGAAACAGACAGGGTCCATTCAAGGTAGTGGTTCCTGAAAGGTAGTGGTTCCTGTCAAGGCAATGGGGTGATCCTTTCACAACAGGAAAGCAACTCTCTTCCATTAAAGTACAGATTCTTGCTCAGGAACTTTGAGTCTTGCACAGACAACAAAACAGCATTGAAGTTAGTGAATGAGTTTTCAAATGGTTTTGGTTTGAAATCCAGTGGCTTCTTTAATAAGAAATTGGATAAGAATTTGAGGTACACCATGAGGAACGATAGTTTAATAGAAAGTTTTCTTAATGAATAATAGGCAGGTAGGATGATGGGTCCATTCAGTTGTTCACCTTGGAAGCATTTCATAACATCACCCATACGTCTAGTTCGTAAGGAAAAAAGAAAGCAAGTTTGTCTTAATTCATTATCTTTCCATGCTCTTTGGGTCATAGATGAATGATGTTATGGTGAAGGGGGACAGAAGGGTTAAGTAAGCTACTCAGGATGAGGACATTTAAAAAGATGTGGTTGAGGAAACGTGGTATTAAATCAGTTTTCCATTTGTTGTGTATTAGTGAGGAGGCTTGGTGTATGTTGGATTTGTTTGTACAAAATCAGTTTTATTTTGACATGATGATGTCCATATGATGTGCTGCTGCCTGTGCAACATTTGTGGCTTTAAGCATGGCTCTACAATAGTGTTGGCAGAATATCGCTTTAAATCAAGCTACAATCCATTACTTCAATGCTATTCTCATTTTGAGGAAGGGGAGAAGGGTAACAGGCCTAGGATAGGCAAATTCATTGAACTATGTGGCCAAACATACTTCTGGCCAAGATAAGGTTTAAGTTCCATCTTGCTGTATCACATATTTCTAGGTTTGGAAAATAAAGTTGTTATTCAATTGTTTTAGCTTCTTATTGACAAGCTGCAGTATTTGAGATTAGCCATTGGTGAAGTCCTCTCAGTAATGGTAGAGTGAGTCACATTATGTCAATATTGAGTTTACTTAACTTTGTCTATTGAGCTATCCCCCGTATAGAACCGTCACAAGGTCTTTGGTTAGCCTACTAAAAGGTGGCAAAAAGAAATACCATTGCGTTCTCATTCCAAAAAGAGTAAGAGATGACTTATGTATGTGGAAGACATTTATGCAGAAATTCAATGGGGTCACGCTATGGCAAACCATTTGGATTACTTCAGACTCTCTCCAGCTTTTCACAGAATAAGCTGCCTGTATGATAAGCAGGGTATTTGGCTGGGGGGGGGGGGTTCTCAGCTAGGTGTCTATCTTCTTGGTCTGGCTCAGTCAGGAAAGACCTCACTTTTTTTAGAAATCCTCCCTATTCGGGCTGCAGTGAACATTTGACAGGAGCATTTGAAAGACAAAAGACACATGTTTGCTTCCGATAAACTGAGCTGTTGTTCAGATTCTTCTACCCAGATTATCCTGTTCTTACAGAGTTCAGTCTGTCTTGAGGCTTCTCGTATTGCTCAGTCTAAGAATCAATCTCACTTACTCTGCTAAACACGTACTAGGTGTTCATAATGAGAAAGCTGACAGCCTATCCCATTTCCAGGTGTTCAAGTATCACTCACTGGCTCCAGAGGCCTTCTTTTTCCTATTCTAGTCCCTTATCAAATATGGATCCTTGGAAAAGAATGGCATTGATTTTCCAGGGCAGCTCATGGGCTGTAAATACCAGGAGAGCCTATGTCTTTGCCTTATCAAAATTTAGAACTTTTTATTTGAAGCTAGCAATTAAGTAAAGATACTGGTCTCTGGATACCTTAATTAATTTTATTTTGCATAGATGAACATTAAGAGATTCCCCTAGCTCATTGCATATACACATTACTATTAGGATGTTTCGCAGGATATTTTGGTCTACCCAGTTTGACCTAGCACAGTGAATTGCTGTTATTGCTCAATTTGTCTGATAATGTAGTGAATAATTTGCATGTTTTGAGCTAGTTGAGGAAATCCATAACAGATCAAACAAAATGTGGCTATCAAATTTCATTACAGAGATTGGGAACCCTGGCTTCTTGTTCACTTCACTGGGTCTTGGCAATGCAAAGTCTTTTTGGTGAAATTTCATCTCAGAAAATGGTATCTCAGCTTGCCACTGGTCAACCTTTGTTCTCCTCAGACACCAGCACTATGTTAAGAAAAGCATTGAACATCTTATTTAGCCAGGACAGGCAATTGGAAGAGTTGCTAAAGTGTACAAGTTTACTGAAATTAGTTGCTTATCTAAGTTACAGCAGATAATTTTAAATTGTTGTATGTTCCTTTGAGGTCCATGCTTGCTTCTGGTTATTGGTCACTCTTTCATCTACAGAGCAGCTCACAGAACTCCATCGGTCCCAATGGTTTCAATCTTGGCCTAGATCCGGCTCAATGGACTTTAGAGTGGTTAGGGTTTGCTGGACTGCTTTGGGTACATTTTTTGCCATTACTCGAGAATATACTTAGATTTTGTAGGTCACATAATGCTGAAATAATTACTTTGGGTGGCAATAACCTAAATACCTAAATAAATACTGTGTGGGAAAATATTGGCTGACATGTATATTATGACAAAAGGTTCATTTTATGTATATTGCTTAAGCAGCTATTTTACTTAGATTAAAATGGACTGGACCCAGCAAGCATGCTGTGATTGAACGTACTCAATTTTTTTTTTAATTGGAAAACAGCCAGAGCAGCTAAACCATCTAGATTTTTAGTGATAGAGCACTCTGAACTCTGAAAGCAGGACTTAGATGTCTATCTTCTTGACAACATTCATTTGAATGATCTGGGCTAGGAGTTATTTAATTTGCAATTAACTTTCCACTTGAAGATCTAATTTAAATGGATTATAAGGGATGATGGTTTCAGTTAGTTCTACTAATGAATTATGAAGTGGTGGTTCCAAAAACTTGTCGGGGGGGGGGGGCAGTATATAGGTCATGCTTGAGAATGAGTGCCATTGTGGCATCTTTTCCCTCTTTTTAATCCCCCCTTTTCTTTTGGTTGTTAGTTGTTATTTATACAAAACAGGTGAAGAATCTGGACAGGCAAATTCAGGAGTCATGTAGGATCCTAGGAGACACTGTGGTTGCTACCTGTTTATTGGGAGGAGTTGGTCAGAACAGGTGGGGGATATAACAACTAGCATTTAGGCAAAACAGTAAATTTGGTGTTAAATTACAGTTTGCAGTTTGTCATCTTGTGTGTTACTTATTACAAACAATTGGTTGCTGAACTGATGTATTGTTTTCTTCTATAAATAGTCACAACAGCATATGGTTGTACTTGGTGTTACTTTGGGAAAGGAGATCACTGCTGAAAAACAGAAGGTATATATGATTGTCTCATCAATGGAAAGAGAACACTAGTGTACATAAGACATTATTTATGAAATTAGTAAGTAATTGTTAAAGATTATTCATGCTGTCGTTAACTACTGATGTATGAAGCATGATGAATTATTACCTATGTAATTGCATTTTTCAGGGTGAAGACACAGAGATCTTCAAAGTTATTATGCTATTGCAGTATGAATTTTGCTTTACAAATAGGTGAGGCAATGTTATGAGTAGTTGCAGAGATAAGTGCATACCTCTCAACTGTACAGATTTTTACAGAATGTCCATATTTTTGCCTTATATTTTTGGTCTGTTTTTCATAAAATTGTGATTTTCTGACAAATTAGTGGCAAATAATTAAAGAGTGAAGTTAGAAAATAATGACAGATATTTGAGTTTCCGACTTCATAACCCTCAGAAAATGCATGCTAATACATAAACTGTTATTCTATCAACTTTCTAATTTGTAAGAGCAATATTTAAAAAGTGCACCCATTTTTGGGCCTTTATCCCACTTTTATTTATGGATTTGTCCAGATTTCTTGCTCTAAGAGATTGAGAGGTATGGATAAGTGTAACACTAAGGATGGAATTCTGAAAGGTTACAGTGAGCGGTAAACTTGCGGTAACCATTTATGATTCAGAGTCAGTACTACTACAGTGCTGTACCAGGAAGTGGTGCAGTATCGCAGTGGGATGTCTCTGCAGTTTTCTGCAAATGCAAACAAGGCTTCTGGGGGAGTGACTTATGCTAATTAGCCATGTGCTGTCCTCCTGGAAATGCTTGCAGTAAGGCATTTATGCAGGTAAGTGATTTTCTGAAATGCTAGGCTATGAAAGCTGCCTTGGCCGGCCATACTAAAGAACATAGCCAAAAACTCACATACATATATTGCTTTCAGTGGATGTAATCACATTAGAAGTAAGAACCAAGGAGTTTAATGGTAGGATAATGCTGCTGGGGTAGGTGTGCTTGTGTCTATGTGTGTTGCTATATGTATAAGTGTATGCAGAGGGATGAGTAATGAGCAGAGAGTGAGTACATATATTATCTGAAACAAAGCTGGTTTGTTTGTGTGTGTGTGTGTGTGTGTGTGTGTGTGTGTGTGTGTGTGTGTGTGTGTGTGTGTGTGTGTGTGTGTGTGTGTGTGTGTGTGTGTGTGTGTGTGTGTGTGTGTGTGTGTGTGTGGCTTTGTGGCTGTCTGAGAAGTCACAATAAAGGCTTAGTTAGTGGAGAGATAGACTATATCTGTTTTGGGTGAATAAGAGAGTGTGTCTGTGAGAGTGGTCAGCTGAAGAGGAGGCTTTATGTATATGTGAGTGTGTGTGTGTGTGTGTGTGTGTGTGTGTGTGTGTGTGTGTGTGTGTGTGTGTGTGTGTGTGTGTGTGTGTGTATGGATGTGTGAATTTGTCTGTAAGTAGGGGGCAGTTATACCTATACACTTCTCAAGTCTCTGTAATATTGCAAGCTGGGGAACACTATACTCCATGAATAATCTTTATACTGTGCCCTAAATACATTTAAAAAGATAAGAGATCATGTTTTGTAGGGCAAAAGATGTGGGGAGGGGAAAACACTAAACACCAATGATAATCTTTACACCATGCCATAAAAAGATAATTTTGCACCATGAATAAAGTGGACTGGCAGAACCCTAGACACCAAGGACACTCTTAAATAATTACCATAAATCTTTAAAAAAAACAAGTTAAGTTAAAATTGGGGACAGGGGATCTTTCAAACCTTGAAGCCTTTGTGCAAAAAGTAACTTGACAAGCCAGAGACTTAACCTTCTCTATTGAGGAGGGGTTGTGTTACAGTGAACCTTATATGCTATCAAGAATATGTAACTCTAAAATCAGGCATTATTCACTAACTGCAACTGTTTGTGAGTCACAAGAGATAGGGTAAGTATAAGAAACAATATCAGGAATGCTCTGTAAAAATCAGGGACAATTTTAAACTATTATGTGATCTTGCTTAAAACTTTAATAGAGCAACAATTCTAGCATTGTGGTGCATTTTATGAACAATAAAATAACAAAACTCTAATGTTCAGCATTGGCTAAGTGTAAGGATCTATGATTTCCACAATCAGGGGCAAAAATAAGAAGATGCTTAAGACACTTCTGTCAGCTCAGGGACATATCTATCTATCTATATGTCTATCTATCTATCTATCTATCTATCTGTCTATCTATCTATCTATCTATCTATCTATCTATCTATCTATCTATCTATCTATCTATCTATCTATCTATCTTTCTAGCTAGCCATATTTCTCTACCTTTAAGAAATGAAATATGCAATATTTATAGATTTCAAAGGCACAGGTAGCAATATAATGGATCATGTGTATCCATTTGATGAATAGATAACCATCTGTCTGGTTATCTATTCATCAAATGAAAGATATAAATGAGCTCTAAAGTTTTCCTTTTGGTCAGCTTTCATTATGACATCTGAAAGTTTTAGGAAATAGACACAAATGATATCTGGAAAATTCTTATTTAGATTGGTATGTATGGGTCCTTATGAAATAGTAAAAATAAATTGCATTAACAAAAACTTGCTATAAGGGACAAGCCTACTCAATAGACTTGTAATGATTACATAAGCATTTAATAAATTACAGATCAGGTTAAAACAATGAACTAATTAAGTACTGTGTTCTTTCATATTGTTTAATCTACTCTTTTATTTCTATTTTTACTAATTATAAGTTAATTATTACTACAGTAAAGTTCTGGTCAAGTGTGTGGGCAGTCTGAGAGACAGTAGTAATTATTCTGAAGGAGAAGATATGCTGCTCCTAATATGCTAGACATTTTTGTTACAGAAAATAAGCTGATTTTTTTCATGGTTTTCTTTGATTTCTAAGCTCAGCTGTATTATGCCGAACCGTGCTTCATGCAGCAATGCAAAAGGCTGCACTTGACAGATGCAGGCAGTTCAACTGATGTCTTACTTCAGGCAAGCCTAGGCAGAGCCATTCCTATTAGCAGGCAGTTCTGACAGCTCAGATGGCTTAGTGGTAAAAGAAAAAAAAAAGAAAAAAAGAAAGTTGCTACCTCTTTATTTAGGACCAAGTTCGGTTACTGTAAGTAGATTTTATCTTAGAAGAGCACCTCCAATAGTTAATTATTATATTATGAGCACCTATAGTACTCAAAAATGCATAATATCTGTAATCCTAAGAATTTAGTAAAGGAAAATAAGCACGTAATAAAAAAGAAACATCCAGCAAACCAAGTGCTATACAAACAGGTTTTATATCCCTAATTTTCACCACTCATGAACTAAATGGATGGTAATACACTTTGTTTTCCCTCACGTGCCATCTTGATAGTACTTGATTTACTCGGGCAGTGTGCCAACTGCCTATGTTTGTGGACAATAAACTACTATTTAGCCCATCACAATCTATCTGTATGAGGTCAAATATTTAACTAGGATGGAGGCATTACACTCAGGCAAGAATGCAGTCTGTAACCACCACACATATCCAATACACTTCATGCAAATACATGGAAAGTTATCATATACTGATGCTGCAAAGTCAGTACCTATGTCTCCAAGGAGAAATAAGACAAGGCTTCAGCAGAAATTAAAAAAAAAAACACAACAAATACTGCCACATCCATAACAGAGAGTTACCATGAAAAAAAAATCATACCTAACCAGGTATGTTTACATTTTTTGCTAATAAAATTGCACTGGTGATTGGTGACTCCATACTAAAACATACAGACTCTACTCTCACAAGGCTAACAAAAATAGGCTGACGGTATGCTGTCTTTCAGGTGTCAAAATGTTTAATCTCTAAATTTCTGTCAAGACCCTTAAGGCAAATATGAATACAGCACAGTGATGGTCCAAGTAGATGTAAATGACATGGAATGCAAAACCCTTAAGGGATATGCAGAGAGAAATGTCCAAGCTCTCCATGCATGCATTAATGCAGAAAAGACTCTGGCTTTGAATGGGATCCTACCTTCTTCAAGAATGATGCTAAAATACAAGGAAAAGATGACTGATTTTAACAATTGGCTGAAAAACTGGTGTCATTTGAGGGAGATGCTAGAAATCCTGTATGTGTTGCATAGTTCTGTTTCACCAAAGATGGCTTGCACAGCCCATTCCAGGGCATCCACACTCTGACTAAGACCTTTGCTGTTACCATGGTCCTTTTTTTAGGCAGCGTCCAGCTAATGGATCTACCAACTTAAGAAACATAACAAATAACACATAAAGAAATGCAGAATATTAAGGTGGCACTGCTCAGTGCTATGAGTCTAAAACACAAATTGCCTGACCTTGAAACCCTGCACAAGTTGAAAGACAGTCATGTATTATTACTGAAACTTGGTGTAAAAGTACTGAAAGCACCCCTTCTATAGCAGGATATTGCACCTACCTACTCTTTACACCTGATGGGAACTGCAGTACACTATCCATATTTGTTAAATACCACATTAGTTCTTGCCAGATTCCTAGAGACCCACCGGCTGGACTTATTGAGATTCAATTCACTCAAAAAAAGTAACTATCAGATCATACCATGTTACAGAACCACCCTAATAATGCCTAAAGCACATGTCCACTTCTTAATTATACCGGATGAACTTCAAATATGGAAAACAGAAACTATTCAAGGAAACACGTGTGTGTGTGTGTGTGTGTGTGTGTGTGTGTGTGTGTGTGTGTGTGTGTGTGTGTGTGTGTGTGTGTGTGTGTGTGTGTGTGTGTGTGTGTGTGTGTGTGTGTGTGTGTGTGTGTGTGTTTCATTAAAAGAACTTGTGTTTCTTTGAGCTGTTTATGTTTTTCATTTCTGAACTTTGTGACAGGCTGAGTATTTGCCTGGTAGAGCTACCATTTTCCTTGGTTTGTCTCAGTTTTATTTGTGTGCTCATAGAACATGACTGAAACGGCAGCAGGAAGTGAAGAAGGATCACCATTGTTATTTTCAAATGTCACTCAGAAGCATCAAAATTGTATGTTAGCATTAATTACTAATCCTCTTATAAGAAAATAATGGTGTCAAGGGTTTGTACAATTTGTTGACCATGGAACATTATGAGTTTGTAAAAATGGCTGAGAGCTTTTCATCAAATTGATCTCTGCTGCAGCTGGTCAGCTTCCAAAGCTTCAGGGCACCTTCCATTTTCCCTAACTATCAAGCAGCTCACACTGAGCTGACTGAAAGACATGCATGGTTACAAAGCCATATAGAGCTTTACAGCTGTGGAAGGGCACACTCCTCTGAGGCGTTTGAGGATCAAAACTGACCCATGCTTTCCTTCTCTGAGCAGATAAGTTCCCTCTGGGAATTCCATTTTCTTAACTTTCTTGATGTTTTTTTACTTTCCTCCTCAGGAAAGTTATTTTAAAGCTAGGACTGTATTTTAATAGTTTGTCTCAAGACTGTAACCTAACTTTTAAATGGAGTGCTCGTTTTTTCTGTCAGTTTAAAAGCAGTGTATAATAACTGAAAACATTTTTTTCCTGTGGAATTGTCTTTATTTTACTGTTGTGAGGCTATCATAGTGTTTTAATGCACTTTTACGGTGTTTTTCTGCAAAAAAGCAGCTCGTCTAGACTTATAGTGTTTACTGGCAATTAATACTTGTCTTTTGTAAGAAAAAAGCACCATTTTTGACTCAGTCATGGTACAGACTGCTGCCCTATGGTCAGCCCTTTTTCAGGCCAGAAAAAGAAAAACAAAACAAACAAATAAATAAATAAATAAACAAATAGCCTTTGCCCCACAACAGGGTAACAGTTTGCCTCAGACACAGGTGGCTATCTCTGCTGTGGCCCTTTCTTGTATATCAGACCTCTCATCATTTAGCCTGGATCCCTTCTCTTGTCCTCTTATGAAGCATCTACAGCCAGTATGGACTGGGGCTTAGCCACATTCTCTGAGGGCTGTTGGTGTCCCCTCAGTGGGCAAGGGAGACCTATTCTTATCAGTCCTGGGAGAGCGTTAGGGAAGTTTTTCCTGCAGTGTCAGAATGCTGTGCCCATCCATGGGGAAGATGCTGCTGCTGCCATTAGTAACATGGCTGGCCTCATTTTTCTGACAAAGAAGAAACAGAAGACCAAGCACATATCTACTCCTCCTCAATTTTATTTGGATAGGAGTAATTTACTGAGTGTGACTTAGAGTTTAATTACGACTATTGATCCTTCTTGTTAAGTACTTTCTGGTAAAAGAA
Organism: Protopterus annectens; assembly: GCF_019279795.1. Lineage (NCBI taxonomy): Eukaryota > Metazoa > Chordata > Ceratodontiformes > Protopteridae > Protopterus > Protopterus annectens. Next base: position 982,055,833 of record NC_056741.1, on the reverse strand, counting down.
AGAGGGATTTGTATTTTCCTGAAGAGATTCCAAATTCTGAATCTGAACAGGAAAAGGCAGGGAGAGATGGGTACATTTTTTTTACCTCACATTTCTGATTCAGGCTAATCTGATAGCTCAGTTTCTGATTCTCCTAGTGAGAGTTTCTCTTTCTCTGAGACTATTGCTAGAATGTGCCAGTGTTTTTTTTTCAGAGAACACTAAGGTTTCTCAGTCTCTCAGAAAATACTTTGAGTTGTTACAGAATGAATTTCAGAACCTACAGCCATTTCTCCTTTTCTGTCTGCTTTAGAGGATGTATGTGCCTGCTAGTCAGCCAGCTACCCCTAAAAAGACAGATAGGATATATAAAGGTCATTTTTTTTTAATTTTACACACTATTCCCAAACCTGACCCAGCAGCTATAGCTTTAGAGGATCTCACTGCTGCTAAGCAATTAATTAATTCCAATCCTACTCTTTCTAATAAGTAGGGGAAAATTATTGACAGGTATGGGGAAATGTGTATAGTTCTGCAACACCACTTGTCTGCTTTAAATAACTTTGTTTTTTCTGTTGCACATGTCACTAGTCATTGTTTACTGTGTGTGTGACTGTTGATACTGCTTCCAGGGCTATGGGCACTGTTTTAAGGAGGTTTGCTTGGCTCCATACTCTAAACCTCCCAGATGATGCAAAAAATGGTTGGGAGGGTGGCCTAATGGTTAAGGTGTTTGCCTTACAAACACAAGGTGCAGGGTTTGTCCCTCACAAGGGATAATTTGCTAGGCTTAAAATGGCTCGCAAGGACAGTTAGCTTAGTACTAACCTATGAACCTAAAGACACAACAAGATAACTTGCTTATATTTGCAGAGTCCTTTCAAAATGTCAGGGAACTCTCTTGGGAGAAAGATTTCTTATACAAGCGGGGATTCCACGAGGATATTTGAAAGTCTTTCTTGACTGCTTCACTCAAGATTGTGTTCCTGGGATGTCAACTAGACATCTCAGTTCAAAGAGCTTTTTTTCTACACCTGTGCAAATAAAAAGATAAGAAAAGACATCTGAGGAAGAGATATAAGCATGACCACTGAGAAAGAGGATATAGAGTGGTAAATAAGTTTTAGGCTGAGAAATGGTATGACCAGTTTAAAACAAGTCTTGCAAGTCAAGAAAGTGACATTATAACATGGTTATGTCATTATATCATGTGATTATATGGTATAAAAGAATGTAAATGCATTTTGTTAAAGAGTTACACTTGAAAAAATGATAATGCAAAAGCTCAGAAAAGCTTGTGTCTGTTTTTATGTATATGATATTTTATTGTATTTAAACAGAACTTGTGCTTCTTTGGGTCATTTGTGTTTTTCATTTTTAATGTTGTGACAGGTTCAGGTTTTGTCTGCTGGAGCTACCATGTTCACTCATTTTTTAACTTTGAATGCTCAAAAAGCCCATCATCCAAGGAGACTCTACCTAAATGATAATAAACTGGGAGACCTATGCAACTAGTCCAAGCTATGCCTAAGAATTTCTTTATTTCATAACTAAAAATTCCCCGGATTAAATAATCAAAGACCCCATCAGAGGACAAAGTGTTCTTGACCTGGCCCCTATTCTATGTGCACCATCCTACTAGTATACCCTTGCCAAATCAAGTCAGACCACACATTGGTAGTCTTCTTTTTCAAAGTCCATAAACCAGCAGATACAACTACCACAATATTCATAGATTTCAAATGTATAGACTTCCTGCCAATCTATGCTGACGTCTCAAAGTTCAAGTATAAATGTAACCTAAAAAGAAAAGAAAATCCAGAACACCACTCACCACTCAGCACTCACATAATACCATTATTTTTATAATACAATCTATTTTTTAATAATAATTTAATGAATTCAATAACTTTTACAGCATATTTTAAATAGTTTTATATGACATACTTAAATAGTTACATTTATTTTAATTTCACATAACTAATATCTATAAATTTAAATATTCACTTCCTGATTTAAACCCTTTGGGTACAAAGTGCCATAGTTAAGCATCATTCTTGAGTCCAAGTTCAACAACGTGTCTTTAAAATGTCATCATATTGGAAGTTAAGGCAGGAGATATTAAAGCTCCAGAGGCAACTAGCAACTGATACATTTTGACACATTCAAATGAAAAAAAAAAAATCACTGAGTTAAAACTCAAATAGGATGAGGTGGAAACCAAAGTATTATAAAGTAAAAATAGTAAACTGTTAACGAAAACACAAAAGGTTGTGAGGATGGCCTTATTTTTTCTTGGCAGCAAGAGTTGAAATGTGAAAGTGAAAAGAACATGATAGTGGAAGTGCTGGTTTATCCATGAGGGATTCCTCATTGTCATCGACAGAAACTGTTTCCAATAAAATAAGTGCATCATTTGATCAGGGAAGTACAAACAATGAGATTGCAGATGGACAGAGGGATAATTTTAACCCAAATGTTCAAGGAAATAGTTGCGGAGGAAGATTTTGGCTAAGGAAAACTTATAGTTAACCTGTCTGAAGCAGTTTTAACTCTGGCATCTGTATCTACATTGCTCAGAAGTATGGCATTTGTGCCAGTGAAATATCCTTCACTTGCATATATATTAATGGATATCAAAAGCTTTTGTAGGAAATTATATTTAAGGGTTTATTTTAGTGGTGAGTCTTGAGTGATATTCTGGATTTTCTTTTTTCTTTCCTTTCTCTAAGTTATAATATGATTCATTTGGTCTGAGATTCATGCAACTGTAACCTCCAGAAAGCTTTTTTTCAAAGTACCAATCTTTTTTTAACATCCATGAATATTTCCACTCTTGATTAGCTACCAGTTATATAACTTTGTACATTGTTGCACAAATTACCAATTTGAAATGCTCTACTAGAGTTAACTGTCAAGACCCATGTTCATGTCCCAGTTTCATCTTACATAAATTAAAAAACTACCTAGCAGGACCGTTTGAGGCACTCTTTCCACTACAGCCTCAAAACAGGTTATGTGCCAGTTGAATGGAGAGCCACAATGGTCATCCCTCTTCATAAGAGTGGACCATTAACTGACCCCAGGAGCTCCAGACTCATCAGCCTGATGTGTGCAATATGCAAAGCCATGAAATGAATTATCATGGAAATGATCAACAAGGACATTATCAACCTACAGACACTGGACCCATCCCAGTTTTGCTTTGGGAAGGTCTTGCCTACTTAACCTGGTAGACTTCTTTGAAAGGGTCAGTATAGATAAGGATGAGAGGAAAATGGTGCATTCCACCTACCATGACCTGGCCAGGGTATTCAATACAATACCCCACTCAGCTATTGTTGAAAAACTGACAGAACTAGACATAAATACCAAGATAACTCACTGGATTGCCAGCTGGCTCACAGATAGGCCCCAGGAAGTCAGGATCAGTGAGTCCACATCCACCAAGAGACCGGTCACCAGTGGAGTACCTCAGGGCTCCATAATGGGTCCACTCCTGTTTGGCATCTACTACTCTGAAGTCCAGGCTAATGTCAATGGCCTCTGGCTCACCAAGTATACAGATGACTGTAAATTAGGAGCTATCACAGATTCCACTCACAACACTAACATCCTACAAGAGGGTGTAACACAAAGAAATGACTAGTACAAAATCCACTGATTAAAACTCACTGCAAAGAAATGCATTATAGTGCCCTTTGGGAAATCATCCACCCAAGCTAAATACTTAATCGATAAAACAGCCCTAAGAGTTTTCCCAGTAGTTAGGGATCTGGGTACATATATAGACAGCAATCTGGCATTCAACTAAAACGTAGCCAAGATAGCAAGAAAATTATTCTGTGTTGCCTAACTCATAAGCAAAGGTATAGCATCCAGGTCCAAGGATGTAATAGTACCACTATAGTTAGCCTTTATGAGACCATCATTGAGTAAAGTGCCTCCTTTGGCATGTATCTAACCAGACACTTACAACATTTGGAATGCCTTCAAAAGGTATGAGTCCCTATCCTACAGAAATCTCCTTAAGGCCCTGTCTCTGTATTCAGTCTCCTACAGGCTACTAAGAGGTGATATATGCCTAACATATATGTAAGCCATCTTTAGATCCTCCTCTGATGAATCTCTTGCTCATCCACAAGACAAACAGCACCAAAAACAGCAGATCCACGGTCATGAACTTTATCTGGGAAATAAATAGATCCTGCCGGAGAAACCAATATGTGTCTCAAATGATCCCCATAATATGGAATAAGCTCCCCAGTTAAGTGAAACAGAGTTCATTTATGACCCTATTCAAAAGAAACCTTGATCATTTGAGGGAAATTGCAAATTCACCCTTGGTTTGGACCTCATATATCTGATGTACAGAACTTGACAGTAAGTAAATTAAGCCCAAACATAACCCCTCCCACATAACCCATAGATACCTCTTTAATCACATACACTACCATATAGGTGTCCAAGAAACTCTGAAACAAAACTGGATTGGGTTGACTGGATAATCTTGTAAAGACCCTGGTGGTTGTTTGGTATGAAGCTATGAACCAGTGAACTGTAACCCCCCCCCCCCCAAATGTTGGCACATCTAGTACTTATGCAAATAAATTGTATGCTTATCTAGAAAATAAATACTATGCTTATATAGAAAACTGTATAAGGCTGTCAGTCCATACAATAACTGAACAAAATGGGAAGGGTAACAGCAAACCAGCCTGAAGATCCACATGCATAATTAAACAATACAATAAATGGAAAAAGTTCATTAGAAAGTGCAGCAAAACTAAAGATCCACAAATTAAGGTCAGTGTTAAAAGTTTATAAAAGGATATATGGTACTGAAAAATACCATCAGGAGAGTAAAGGCTTCACATGAATTTGGCCATTAAAAACAATCCTTTTTTATTTATATCAGGAAGTCATGAAACAACATCCAACATCATTATTTATAATGGTGTTACCTTCACTGATACAGTGGCTATCACAAATATATTTGCAAAACAAATTTGATACAAATTTTACCCCAGAAAACATCTATATTAACCATACAATATGCAGACAATGCTTCCCTAATCTGATCTGCCACCTCTATCAATGAGCTCCAAGAAAAAACTCAATATTGAAAACTACTTAACAGCCCATCAACTTATACTTGACCCCAATAAAACCAAGCTTATGGTCTTCTATAATACCTCAACAGTGACCAACCAACTGCCTATCTCTATTTCCTCCTCTAATGGCACAGAAATAGAACCCGTTGAACAGACAAAACTTCTTGGTGTCACAATTGATAATGGACTTATGTTTGACAAACACCTTGCACTAACAATTAAAAAGGTTCATGTCAAACTGGTTCTCTCTATAGGGCTAAATTGTATCTTACTGACCATGCCAGACTCTCAACAGCCAGAACTCATCTCTTATCTTTCTTGCTTTACCGCTCACAAATATTTACCAATCTTCGCAAATCTGAACTGAATAGCCTTGAATCTTGCTATAACAAAATAGCCAAATTTGCCACTAATCAGTCTCAAAGATTTCACCATTGCACTGCCCTTCTCCAGCTGAGCTATGAGCTCCTTCACCTGCTTACTCTGACTCAGCTACTAACTGCCCATACAGTCTTATATAAACCCGACAACTGCCCAGCTCTGTCTGACCTTGTCCAGTTCTATACTAACCTAAAATCTCTTAGGTCTGCTGATAAAGTATTGTTGAAGGTTAACAAAACCCAAAACTCTCACGACGTCTCCTTATACTCACTTATCATTGCCAAACACTGGAATTCTCTACCTCAGCATATTCTGTCCCTCAGTGATGAACATTCATTTAAATAGTCCCTAATGGAATATTTATTCAAACATAGACTTTGCTCATGTTCTCCACCAGGCTAACTAATTTAACCCCTTACTGTCTAACTTCCTTCTCTCCAACACCCATTGTAAATATTTCTTGGCAATTGAGCCTTCTTAGCTTCAGTTTGTGATATTTTTATCCTGAAAAAAAAAAAAAAAAAAATATATATATATATATATATATATATATATATATATATTTGTTTTGTCTGTATGAATAGTATAAGCTTATTATACTACAATGTCAAGGAACTTGCATTTGAACTCCTATTGTAATTGTCATATGTACAAATGTATAGTTATGTAATATTTTTTGGAGCTTTTCTACCCGAGTCTCCACTGAAAACAGGCCTCTGGCCCAGTCGGACACTATCTGGTTATCAAATGTAAATAAATAAAAATAAATATATAAAACCTAGATAAGTCTAAGGAAGTCAATTCTCATATCATCACAAAATAATACTTAGTTAAAGTACTCTCCAAACAACAAAACAAACAAGCACATACACACATACATACACAGACACATACACATGCATATATATATATATATATATATATATATATATATATATATATATATATATATATATATGTGTGTGTGTGTGTGTGTGTGTGTGTGTGTGTGTGTATATCCTGCATGGAACTTGATAACATGCCAGGCTGCCTGAGGAATAGCACTAAACATGCAGTGGTAAACCCACTTCTATAGCTATTCAATCTGAGATTATCTACCTGCTTTGATCACAAGTCATGGCACATAGCGGTTGTAATGCAACATCATAAAGGTCTCCACACCACTGCCCCTAGAATTACAGGCCCATCAGTGTGATGACCATCATGTGCAAAGTTATGGAATGGGTTGTAACTGATATGATAAATTATGATATCAAAAATTTTATAAGATTAGACTCACAGAAGTTTTTCAATGTTAGAGATAGATACTGTCCAATTAATTTTTTGAGAGGGTAACACAAGCAGTAGACAGTGATCACACTGTCCATACAGGAAACCTTGATCTCATCAACACATTTGAAACTATGCTATTTGCCAACATTATTAACAAGCTAAATGCACTTCTAATTGACCCCTGTGCAGTTAGATAGAGACCAAAATGGCTTAGGGACAGAATCTACATTGTGATGGTTACAGGTACATCTTCAAAGAGCATGAGGGTAATCACTTGAGTCCTACATGGTTTCATGCTATAATCTCTGCTATTCAACAGAAACCAATCTGATCTACAAATCAAAAATGGGGAACTCTTCTTGACAAAATCTATAGATGATTATCAATTGGGTGTTATACTCAAATATCCTTCTCATATGCAGAATCTACAAAGTGATTTTCACTTTAACAGCTGGTGCTATGCAAATGAGCCCAAATTAAATCCTAGAAAATGCAATATTGTTGCATATGGTAAACTCACTCTCATCCCAACTTATAAGAAACAAAATACCCCGTTCCAGCACAAAGGTATTGCAAGAGACATTGGAACATGACTAAATAATCTCCTTTCCTTTGATCTTCATGTTGCAATAGTGGTCAGGAAATCCTTCTGTCTCGTACAGATGACCACAAAGGGTATTTTTTCTAGATCTAAAGAAGTCCTTACCCCTTTCTATTCCACACTGATCAGCCCATCATCAAATACATTGCCCCTTTTGGGATGTCTCTTCCTTGACATTAGCAGACATATTAGATATTACGCAGCTGGAGAGACCCCCAAAGGTTCTTGACATTAAAGATCATGGGCTTAGAAGACCTGAATTAGAACAGGGGCTGGAGACCTTGTCCCTGTGTTCTGTGTTCTATAAACTCCTTAGAGATAATATGTATCTTGAATTTCAGACAGACAGAGATCTGGCAGTCAAAAACCTCTTATTCTTCCACAAATCAAACACTTCAGCTAACACTGGGATCACAAAGATCATAACCTGCTTCAGAAAATATACTTGATATGCAATGACTACCACTTCCACTCCAGATCAGGCAGTGTAATGCACTATTTTCATGTACTGATTAGTAACCATGTTCAAAATACATCTAAAATACTGACTAAACTGATTGAAATAAAATGCATTGAGATAGTAATGTTACTTTTACAGAAAATGCCATACTGCTATTTAAAGTTATATGAAAACATTTATAAAGAAGATGTGGACAATTCAGATAAAAGTGAACTCATGTATTTTCTGAATAATTAGATAAATAAATTTTCAAAGGAGAATATCTGGAATTTTTCAATAGATACAATATCTAATTTAAAATTAAATCAACAAAGTAATGTTAGTACTACAAGCACTCAAGACCCACTTTTATGAAATCATCTTGCAGCATGGCTAGGCTGCTGCTCACAGCGGTAGGGAGGGAATGCTGCTTGCTCACTATCTGGAGTATGAGTTCAGGCAAGCAGGTGTGAGAAGGGTGTCTATGTGGGGGGTTAGGATTAAAGAGTGGGAAGGGGATAGTATATGGAAGCAGGATTGGAGATTTAGGGTTAAGGAGTGATTGGGAGTGACTGGGGAAATTAATCTTATGGAAAAAGTTACAGTTTTATAATTAACAACCATGAAGGAAGTTTTCTGGTGAGGGAGTGATCAAAAAATTTAGGATTAGGATGGGGGCTGGAGTTTTAGGTTTATGCAGTGACTGGGGACTTTAGGTTTAGGGAGGGGTATTGAAAGTTTAAAGTTAGGGACTAGTGACTTCACTTGGGAACTGGGTAGAAGTTTTAGGTTTAGTGTGTAGGTTCTGTTAGGGTTAAATATTGTATAGTGTTGGGTGTTGGGAGGGCTTTGCAGGAATATGAGATTGGACTAGTAGGAGTTCAATCACTTGCTTTTTTCGAGCATGTGGCAGCAAGCAGGTGTGACATGAGTTACTAACATTTCAGATGCCCTGGTAGTCTGAAGAGTCCAAAGTATAATAAAGTATCAGATACAGATGGACTTATCTCTGAGATTAATAAATAATTCTCAAAAATGTTATTCAGCTATTGAAGAAAGTTTTTGTTAAACTTCAAAATAAAAATATTATTCCCTTCATACACATATATGCTAACAGTTCATGAATATGATTTGGCAATGTTAATGTTTCCTGAGGAAGTATTATTATTCTCAGCTAATATTAATTTAACTATGAACTACATAGATCACATATTTAAAAAATAATGAATGGATCTGTAAGCTGAAATTAAATGAGACTTAAAGAAATAAAATATTAATAAATTGTAACATAGATCAAAGAATATTAGACTGATTTAAGTGTAACTAGATTGTAAGATCATAAACTACTTATTGCATTGTCAAAAAACCTCAATAACAGCTGTCTAATTAATTATGAGGACTTTGCTAAATACTTCTAAGATATATTTTCCAATTGAAAAAAGATATATTTTACTGAAGACAGATTGACTTTAAAATGATACTGTTGTCAAAAGTTTACTATGTAGTTCAAACAGCATCCTTAATGTCAAATACAACCCATATTATAGAACTAAATAAAATATTTAAAAAGTTCCTTTGGTACACAAACCTAGAACTTCTGTTCAGCGTCATATTAGATTGTGAGTAAATGGAGCATTAAAACTCGTGGATATGGAATCATATGTAAAGGCATCAGTATTTATAGAATTATAATACATTGGCTGGACATACCTTGCATTGCAAAATCTAGAAGTGACTGGGGCACAAAGAATTAAGTAATGATGAAACCTTTAGGCCCCAGTTCAGGAAAGTTACCACAAGGTATGCAAAAGGTGTATACCTTGTAACTCTTTTGTATTCAGAGACAACCCTACAATAATGCTGCAACGTGAAGACATGTAACACCAAAGTGGGCAGTCTACACAGCCATGCTAGATACTAGTGTGGCATTCTGAGGAGGAGGCATATGCTAATTAGCCACATGCTGTCCCCAGAATGGGTTCACATGGATTCATCAAAGGTAATTTCAATAAAAGGTAAAGAAAAAAAAATAAAACCTTCGACAAACAATTCAGCAATCTTTTTTAGCAGAGGGGCAAACACCATGCACCCCCAATGTGGAGTGATACCTCCCACATGGACTTATATATACCAGCTCTGATATCACACAATAGTGGAGAAAGAAGCAAACTCTGTTGTCATTGAACATAATTTTGGTGAGCAGCACTTGCTCTTTTTGCATTCACCGATTACATTTGATCACATGACATTCCCCTTCAGAACTGGCTGCAGTAAGACATTTAAGCAGCCAAATGATTCAAAGAATTGATTGGCTACATACAGTACCTCAGATACTCCCGGTAATTCGCAGTAATGAACATGGCCAAAGGGCCAGATTTCTCGACTGCTTTACCGATAAGTGCTAGGGAGTATAGTGGTCAAGCAGTGCTAGTGGGTGTACGAGTATGTGTAAGTGCATGTAAGAGACTATGTGTGTGTGAGGGTGTGTCTGCCTAGGAGGTTGCAATAGGGTAGTGCACGTGGGTGTGTGTGTGTGTGTGTGTGTGTGTGTGTGTGTGTGTGTGTGTGTGTGTGTGTGTGTGTGTGTGAGTGTGTGCCTGTTTATTTATGTACAGAATAAATGTGTGAATGTCTTTGTGTGTGTGTGGGTTGGTGTGGTTGGGATACATCTTCACACCTCTACACCAGCAAGCAAAGCCTGCAATATTGAGTCAGGGTAATATTAGCCACCAGGGATAACTTTAAAGGCCTGATTCAGGGGGACTGCTAGCCACTAGAGATAACTCAAATGTTGTAGGACAGGGAAAACAATAGCAAGCAGGGATAACATTTATTATAAGAGGGAAATCCCTAGATAGCAGGGAGAACTCTGAAAACATGGGTTTAATGAATACTAGACACCAGGGTTATTTTATATAGCTTGACGTAAAGGCACTTATTTAAACATATGTGGTGCAGAGAACCAGAAGACACCAGTGACACTATAAGTAGTATGTCCTAAAGGCACTAAAAGGGATTCCAGCCATTTATCCTTGTACATCCCATAGAAGATATTAAGCATCTGCACCACCACAGATGTAATAAAAAGACTTTAAAAAGTATATGTAAAGTACAAATGGGGAAGAGGCTTCAAACCCCTATGCTCTTCCCAGAGGAAACTTGAAAGATTGTGCACCATTTTTTTAACCTATAGAGAGGGTCTCATTTCTGCAACTGGTCATGATGCAACAGGGAACAGGACAGGGAACATTAATCATATATCTTAATCTTGTAGCTCAAGAAATGAAGACATAGCCAAAATTAACAATTGGATAAATCAGATCCTTACTTTATTTCTTTTGCAAACTTAGAAAGTTGTAGGTATAACACATTTGTATTACCGTGGATTTTCTGAAAAATATGAAGTATGTGGTTCTAATGTCTGGCATCAATGACTGACTGTAATCATTGCCAGGTTAGGAAACAGAATAGAAATAAGGGGCATTCTGACAGCCCAGGGACAGGTATAGGTATGGGTATGCGGTGTGTGTGTGTGTGTGTTTGTCTGTGTGTGTCTGTGTGTGTGTTGCACGTGTGTATGTGTGTGTGTGCGTGTGTGTGTGTGTGTGTGTGTGTGTGTGTGTGTGTGTGTGTGTGTGTGTGTGTGTGTGTGTGTGTGTGTGTGTGTGTGTGTGTGTGTGTGATTGTATGTGTGTGTGTGTGAGTGTGTGCTTCGATATATGCATGCTGTGTGGAAGAGAGAATGAGGCTGGGGGTATTTCCTAACATGATGCATCAAGTCCAGTTGTTAACAACAGCAGGAAAGTGCCGAACTGTACTTGCAGTAGTTAACAAGAATTCAGAGATATGTATATTAGCTGATTATGAGGTTGTTCCTCATTGTGGTTAAGGTGTATCTGAATACAGTAATACTGTATTACAGAAACAGGGGGCCAGATTCATGAAGGCTTGCACGGAGTCTAAGAGTAGAGAAAGACTCCATGCAGCCAACATGTCTGCCGAGCGATCCAGGAACAGCCGGCAGGAGCGTGCAAGAGAGCTCCTAAAACACCTCTTACACGGACAGGGCTAGGATATGCAAATGACCTCATTTGCTGCAAAAAGTTATGCAAATGATGTAAATTTGAGAACCAGAAAACCCTAACCTGTCCGAGTAAGAGTAGTGCTATGTGCAGAAATGTACTCGGTTGTCAACTGAGTACCGTTCTGCAAATAGCAAAACAGAGCCGTGACAGCTCCAAATAAAGGATGCATCCAGTTGAGGAAGCATGCCAATGGCCAAATATACATCCATTGGCAATTCTACCCGTTGCAAAAAAAAAAATTAATAATTTTTTTTACCCTGATCTGCAATGTTTAAGCATAACGCAGCGTCGCGTGAATGCGCTGCACTGTAAAAACCCAAAAATAAAAAAATTAAAGCCAAAAATAGGCATTTTATGATAAATATACATCTGCCATGCAAGTGAATGGCAGGCTGAAGACAACATGGCTACTGAGTAGAGGTTGCTAAGGGGGGAAGCTCAGTCTAAGAGATGTAACCAAGCATTAGTAGGCAATATTATGCAAATGAGGGTAAGGATAGTGAATCCCAATTTCACATGGCAAATCAGCGAAGTCTGTGGAGTGTAAGAGTAGGATAAGGGGAGTATCAGAGTAGAAGATAGGTGACATCATGAGGGGGGTATGTGTGAAAGAACGCAAGCTCATTGAAGCAGAGTGGCATGTGTTTGCTGTCAGTTACCCATCACTGGAAGAGGTGTGTCAACAGGTATCCTAGCTAAAGGCAAGAAATTGAAGATGTATGCCGTGGACAACACTAAAGTTTCTAGTATAAATTCCTGCAATGTGTATGCGTGCATGTGCACGCCTGTAAAACCGAGTAAGCCTGTGTGCACGGGTGTGCACCTGTGTGTGCACGTTTAAGCCGGAGTAAGCAAGTGTAAGGATGTTGAAACCTGTGTAAGTGCGTGTGCGCCTGTGTATGCACATCTAAGCCGGATTCAGCAAGTGTTAGGCCTGGTAAGTATGTGTGCGTGTGAGCTGGTGTACATGTGTTTGTGCTGGTTTGCGTGGTGCTGCCCCCATGGAAACAGAAAGGGAAAAGGAAGCACAACAAATAGTAGGAAGTTAAACAAAGAGAAGTAGCAGAGCTAGCAGGTGAAAACAATCAGAATCAGCCAATTACACAGGCAGTACACCAGCCCAGCCCAGCACTTAAAACTCTGCAAATAACTTTCCACTATGTTTTTCTCATAGACACTGCAACACTGCAGTAAGCTAATAGAAGTGAAAACTGAAAAAGCTTTACTGAGACAAGGAAATGTTAGGGGCTACCATTGCTGTTATAAGGCGACATATGCAACATGTTGAGGGTGATGACAGTGCAAATGCTGCTGAGCAACCCACAGTGAGGAGACAGAGAAGAGTGTAAGGCCCAGGGTAACCTACCAGGGGCTACATGAGCTGGAGATAGTGGAGCACTATAGAGTGGACAGAGACCTCATGCAGCAAATTGTTGAGCTGTGCAGGCCACGCCTCACACACAAAACCAACAGAGGGGAACCCATCCTAGTGGAAACCAAGGTATGTGTTGGCCTAAGAATACTAGCAACAGGTACCTTCCAGAGACCAACTGGTGATATGATGGAGATTTCACAGGCATCAGCATCCAGGGTGCTTCACCAGTTCCTGAATGCCATGTCAGCACATGTCGGTGATGATGTATATTTCCCCAATTCCCGTGAGGTATTGGCCAGCAATATGCATCTTTTCCAGCATATAGCGGAATACCCTGAGGTAGTGGGTGCAATAGACTGCATGCACATATGCATTAAAGCACCAGCTGGTGAGCGGGGTAGGGTCTACTATAACCACAAGGGTTTCCCTCCATCAACTGCCAGGTCATGTGTGATGCCCAGGGCATAATAATGAATGTGTGTGCTGGCTGCCCTGGAAGCTACCATGATTCCCATATCTAGCATCTGACACAGCTGTACCAGACATTTGCCAATGGGGACATCCCTCATGGTCACCTAGTGGGGAATGCTGGATATGCACTCAAGCCGTGGCTGATGACACCCATCAGAAATGCACACACACCTGAACAGGAACGCCATAATGAGGCACACGCACAAACACGAAATGTAATCAAGCATGTGTTTGGGCTGCTCAAGTCATGGTTCTGGTGCCTGGACACATCTGGTGGAGCCTTGCAGTACTCACCAACTACATGTACCCAAATAGTAATGGTATGTGCTACGCTACATAATATGATCCTGTGAAAACAGCTGCAGCAGGATCAGCATAGGGCAGGGCCAAACAGCCCCCCTCCATTGCCAAGGCCATCACAGGCAGAGCGTGACTCAGAGGAGGAACAACCTGAGCCTGCCCCAGTAGGCAGAAGGAGGCATGCCCATTATGCTTTGGCCTTGGCAAAGAGGCAATGCATAGCATATACACTAGCTCAGTAGGAACCCTGGAAATGATACCTCTCTCTGACTTGCACATATAGTAAAAGGGATGCCTAACTTGACACTACCTGTTTTCAAACATGTATAGGGAGTGTAATATGTGCATCCAACATAGGCAGCCCTGCAGCACCACCTGAGGCATGATTGCCATGTGTTAAGCAATATAAAGCAGTGTTAAACAGGTTTTACCACTATTTAGTATATGTAAACAAAATTGCACACACTAAGTAGCACACCTTTGGGCAATGTTGAGCAATATTGGGCAGCGTTCAGCAATGTTGGTTAACGTTGAGTAATGTTGTGCAAGTTTGGTCAAAGTTGGGCATAGTTGAGCAAAAGCAGGTAAACATGGTCATATTTGCTTTACTGTTCCTTAAGCAGTCTGGTCTGCCCAGTATAAACATATGAAGCAGTGACAGTCCTCAAACCCAGGATACTGTGCACTATAGTGACAGTACTGAACCACTAAACCATGACAGTATTTCACTGGTCAGCCTGTAGGAATAAATGTTTATAAGTCTATGCAAAGTGTCTCCTGGAAACCCCACAGGCATAGCATAATCCCTGTAGAGTTATGACACAAAGGTGAGCCCTGCATTAAAAATACAACTCGATTTACAACACATGTATAGCAAAAATGTTAATATTGGGCATGTTCACACATGCCAACAAATGTAGTGGAATTCGCACAGCAACATACTGAAAGGTCACACTGGGCATGCACACACACTTGAATAAATGAGGCAAATGTCATGCAACAACATACTGAACCCCAAATTGCGGATGCTCACACACTTACACCATGTGTGAGTACAGCAGTGGGTCACACATATCAGGCAGTTGCATGTGTTAACCCAGGAACCACTCACAATTCACCAATCTTGACTTGTGCACACAGTGGTATGACAACAGACACATACATAATATATTGGAACCCTGTCATAATCAAATATGTACTACAGATACTTAGGTTGGTCATAGAAAGTTGAAAAGCAAAGAAATAAAAACACGAAATCAGTATCATCAATAAACAATGTGCACTGCAAACACTATCCAATCCAGGTCATGGAAAGATTATCTGCGAAGGAGTCCATACAGAGTTACCCTCAGCTATGTCATAAATAGCAATGTACACTCATATATGTCCTGAGTCAGGGCCAACTGTAAATGACTGACAATGCCAACATCCTGTCAGACAGGCCCATACATACATACCCACCTCCCACTGACAAAAGTCCCTATTATCATGCCATGAGATATCAGATGTAGAATGGGTAAACAGATCCTGCCAAAGCTGAAAACATGGCATCAATTGTATTACATTGTGCCCCTATATGTTTCATAAGTGAACTGAAGAACAAACAAAGCCTGCACCTGAACAGTCTGTTGAGCCTGACCCTCTCTACAGGATATGAAACTGTTGAATGGGTTACAGCAACATATGGCACACTACACAAGTGCTGGTGCACAACAGACCATGGGAACTATAGTCTTATAAGCCGATGAAGTCTGATCTGCAAGGCCGTGGAGTCCATCAGGACTGAAGTCAGAAACAGAGCTATTGGAAGCCTATAAACACACAACCCTACCAACTTTGTACTGGTCATGGGCAGATCATGTTTCCCAAACCTGCTAGACTGTTTGTAAGGCAGCCACCTAAGACATACATGAATGAAATGAGCTACACACATCCCACATACACTTTGAATAGGCCTTTACCAACATCCCAGACACATGTTTATCCACAAAATCAATAACCTGTGCATAAATATGTATTGTCATCAGATGGATTGGCAACTGGGCCACAGATAGATCACACAAGGTAAGATTTGTGGAGTCCTGTTCAAGCTGGTAACACCTGCTGTCCCCCATGTCTCAGTCCTGGGATTGCATAAATCTAAGTGCACACAAATTACCATGTCTAGTCTGATGATGTCAGCATCCCACAAATATATCAGTGTAAATGAAAACCCCTAGTAAAGCACATAGTGCGTCGTGTTAATGCGTATCACTCCAGTATCATAACATAGTTAGGTAGGGCTTTGAATCCTGCAATTGCTGAGTGTGTGTGTGTGTGTGGGGGGGGGGTATGAGTCTGTGTGAGTTCCTTTGAGAGTATTGCCCTTTGGGAGACTAGGCAAACACCTTAAAAGTGTTACATTCCTGTTTGGCAAGTCTGATGATGTTAGCATCCTACAAATATAGCATTGTAAAAAAAAAAAGCTCCCAATAAAGCATATAGCGCATTGTGTTAATGCGTATCTCTGTAGTATCATAACCTAGATAGGTAAGGGTTTGAATCCTGCAATTGCTGAGTGTGTGTGTGTGTTTCTCTGTGATTCCTTCAGAGAGTATTGCCCTTTTTGGAGACTAGGAAAACATCTTAAAAGTGTTACATTCCTGTTTGGCAAATCTGATGAAGTCAGCATCCTACAAATATAGCAGTGGATATGAAAACCCCCAGTAAAGCATATAGTGCGTGGTGTTAATGCGTAACTCTCTAGCATCATAAAATAGTTAGGTAGGTGTTTGAATCCGGCAATTGCTGGGTGTGTGTGATACTGTTAGTCAATGTGTTGTGTGTTTAGCTTTTACTACTGTATGACATATCAGTATAACAACAGTATGTGCATTGCACACTTCAGGTATCTGTGTGGCAAATACATATATGTACATGTGACCTCAATTAGTTCATATGTGTGAAGCCTGCTTTCTACATGAATACATCTGTCACCTATGACAAATTGTGCTGCTGCTTCTCAGACCTTCAGTCACATATGTATGTTTGTGACAAGGCCAGCCACTGTAGTGATCTGTGGCCTAGGTCATCTGTGTCACACACACCCATGACAGTTTCTATAGAATAATGTGAGTGAGGGTTCATGCCTTGGGTATATTTCAGACATGTTCAAACACAACAAAGCCTGTCAATAATGGACATTCATAATAGGTGTACAACAACTTTGTGGATATGCATACAGACCCCTTATTGGTTATGTGATATGCCCAGGGACTTCAGAATACCTATGGAAATGTGAATACCGAAGGACATATGACATAACACTTGGTTGTATGTACACATCGGTACCCGTTCTACATGTTTGGGGCTACTACCTGTGTGGTACTGTCGGGATACAATGTTCAATAAATGAGGATGTCTATGATATATTTGGCTTACAGATTTACAGCATGGGTTGGACAACAGGTATCTGTCTGTATGATACCCTTGTGGAGGATAAGTGTCTCATCCGGAGAATGCATTGTAGGCCACTGTATGCATTTCCAGATGAGGACAGACGTATCCCTAGTGTGTTTGCTTATACCTAAGAGGGATATATGCCAAACAGGAGTGATCCCAGGAATGGGTGGCGGTCAGTACCACTGGTTACTGGTATTGTATAGTACCGGATGGATAGGAATGCTACTGAGTTACCTACATCTGTGTGTCAGTAGTCAAGACATCATCTAACGACTGGTCATAGTCAGGCTGTTGAGGTTGTGTACACTACCAGAATGCAAACCAATGACAGATAATAACAGTATCACCCACAGCATAGTGTCAAACCATGTCATACAAACATGTGTACCCAAGTTAAAACATATGTGTATTAAAATCCACCAATAGAAACAATGAAGTCTTTACACTGTGTAATACAGGGCATGTCACCCTTCCCATGTGTCCACTATGCATGTACATACAGACAGTGCACCTCCACCATGGTCACAAATGTACACCTGCAAATCTGAACTGCACACATCACACACGTAATGTCCACTCAGCGACACATGCTGCCAAAGCTACACACATCAGCCAAGTGGCATATGGGCGGACAATACATTATTGGAATTTACACTGTTGTAAACAATACTACATTGATAATCATAGCTTTAATGCATCATGCCTGCTCAGATACACCTACAGGGATATCATTACACTGTACTGTTGACAACATGCTAACATTGCTGCACTGTTATAAAGTTACCCTCTGCATCAACACCATGTTAGCCTGTTCCTGCATCAATGTTACAGATGACAGGAGGTGGCACAGTTTCATCATATGCACAGGGTGTGCTGTTGGTTTGCCAGAGCCCGACATTGACCCATCCAATCGACATGTATGTGTGTGTGTGTGTGTGTGTGTGTGTGTGTGTGTGTGTGTGTGTGTGTGTGTGTGAGGGACAACAATACAGCATGGGTCAATATTGATGTAATGTGTGTGTGTATGTGTTAGCCCTATGTGTTTGGATTATGTGTGTGTGTCTGCATGCACACAGTTCCACCATGTGGCTGCCATATATGGGAGGTTGTGGGACAGCCACAGTCTGTACCTGCCAGGCTCTACAGATCACCATCTCTGGCCACGGATACGGTACTTGTGCCTGGCAGGGGTGCAACAGACAGTATCGGGTACTAAGCCTGACTGGGTACTATCATCAGAGGCAGAGGGATGTTGACTGGAACCATGTCCTTGCTGGGACTGGCCAGAGCCACGTGCATTTGGTCTTCTATGATGGTCTATAGACAGCCCTGCTCCAACATTGCTGGGGCTGGTACTGTCACTAAGGGAGCGGCTTTGACTTGTGTGTCATCCGCGACGACTGCCAGCTGATGATGTTGCTGGCATACGTCCATGTCGACGTCTTGGCTGTCCTGCACTGTCCTGGCACATGGACATCACATTGTGGAGGACATCTAATGTCTCCCCCCAACGTCTATCAATGACCTTGGTGTAGTGATGCACTGCACCCTCAAGATCATGAATACTGTCATTGATAGCGGTGTTATGGGCCTTCTGCACCCTCAGTCCCTGTCTGGTGTACCGTTCCATATGTGCCTGTGCCTGCATTACAGCCTGGAACATACCTGAGGTTGTAAGACCTTTGGGGGCACGTCTGCCAGGGGCATTATGACCAGCAGTGCTCCCACGAGAACCCCTGGACATCTGCCTATGTGGTACCGTTCCAAGAATCTGAGTATGGCTGCTGTGAGGGGATGCATGTGCCATAGATACCACACTATCCTGGTCAATGCCTACTGTATGCTGTCCTTCAGCTAAGGCCATTGGTGATGAGGGATGTATTGGCAGTATGAATGTGCGCATAGATGGTGTGGAAATCTGTGTACTGTCGATTGGCGGATCAACGACAGACCCTGTCAAACCTGCCTGTGCCACAACATATGTATCATCATTTTCACTATTTGTGGTAGTGTCTTCAGGTTCCCTACTGCACTCAACCAACACAACCTCAGCACCTGTGAGAGAAAGACAGGAAACACACTTTACAATCTGTACATGATGTTAGCACACATGCACACATGCGCACATGGACACATGCACACATGCACACATGCACACATAAACACATGAGCACATGCACACATGAACACATGACCACATGCACACATGAACACATGCACACATGCACACATGAACACATGAACACGGACACATGAACACATGAACACATGCACACATGCACACATGAACACATGCACACATGCACACATGAACACATGTACACATGAACACATGCACACATGAACACATGAACACAAACACACTACTCACTAAAGTAGACACACACACACACACACACACACACACACACACACACACACACACACCAACAGCAATCCAGAACATACCCATTAGTGGTTGATGGTGGAGTACAGTATCACAAGCCAAAGAGTCCTATCACACTTGTCAGCATGCAGGATGTGTGTCTCAACAGCATGCAGTGCAAGTGTAGAGAGTCCTTGTTAAAAACAGTATATATGTCTTTGATGCATGTGTGTTGTTCAATGATTGGCCTCACCCTGGAACACAATGTGTACATAGACACAACATTGCTGTGCAAGTATTAAATGCTTTTCAACGTCCTGTGCATCATCACTCACAGGTAAACATACCATGGATGGATGCACATTACTGTCAGGTGTAAAGCAATTAATGCTATGTGTAGTACTGTAGTTACTGTAACTGGATGCAGTGTAGTACCATGAGCCATCATCAGGCAGCATCATGTGGTCACCCAAGGCCACTAATGTGTGCCACACTGTAAACTATCTTGCTGTACCTGAACTGCTGCACTGTGGCTACATTAACCATTTCACAGGCAGTTGTTACATGGGTATGTAAGGTTTTCAGTAGGGAGCATTGCCTAACATGAATGTCTTATTTGTTGAAGAGTTTTGCAATGCCACATGATAGGCCTCTACCAATCAGGTATAGTATGTGTGCTGTGTGGATGACATTTGGGATACTGGAGCCTGACCTTACAGCAGGTGTCTACATACGCCATGTGTATGATATTGACATGTACTGCATATGACAAGGTGGTGTATGTCGTGTGCATGTGTATTGACTCTGCCTATACAATGTCCACTACAGTGTAGCACAATGGTTTGGGATGCACTGTGTATAGCATGTGTTTGAGGCAGCCACTCATGCTACTGGGATGTGCATAGTCCCGCAGGAAAGTTGCAGAGCATGCATTATGTGTAGGTGTTGTACATGTGTAAATAGCCTAAAACCCACCTATGACATGCACATGTTATTTGCCATATGAAATGTAGAACACTCACCAGCATGGGTCTGCTGTCTTGCTGTCACACCAGTGGGACCTACAAGGATATGAGACAGTTTGTCAGCATCAACAGCTGTGGCATTGCTGCTGTGACTTTGCAATTTTACAGTAGTACAACGGTTGACAGTCACAGGCATACAGATTATGTTAAAAATTATCAGTATTGCACAACACCAGGCTCCACATCTTCCAAATACACAGTACATAGCTGACATATGCATGTTCTAACAATCAAGCTAACAGTAGTCTACAGATATGGCATGTTACCTGCACGCTCGCAGTCAACTTGCTGGGTGACTCTGGCCTCCATGATGACACATGTCTGTTGTAGTTGTTGTCCAGGAGCCACCACGCTCAGGAGCAGCTCTTCCACTCTGGTGAGGGGCGGATGTAATGCTGCACCACCACCTGTGACAAGCTGTTGTCTGTGGACATCGGAGGCATGCTGCCAGACATGTCTAATTAAATCACTGCAGTGATGGCGTACCTGCTCATAAGTCCAGTTATGCATGCCTACGTCATTAACCCGACGGACAACATCTTGCCACAGTGCAGTGCGCTCATGCTGGTCCTGGCTGGTTCTGGAGAACAGCAGGGTGTGATGTTGTACTAGGGTGGATATAATGATTTCCTCCTCTTCAGGGGAATACACAGGGTTGCGATGGTGAGACATGTCCCTGGAAGACAATTAAACAATTATTGTAAGCAAGTCATGTGTCACACTTAACATTCTAAATTACAGATATCAATGAAATGCCATATATAGCAACCTATTGGCTGTCAGTAGATACACACTTTTAATACCACACATCAGTGCTCAGCCCACAACTGCCTGACAGTGCCTACCACGTTCTATATATTAAACCATGTTCTGCACAGCAACAAAGTGAAACCAGTATGTAAGACTATACAACAGTACATGGCACACTGTATGTGACACAATGCACCACCTAGCCACAGGAGGTATATATGAAGCTAATGCATCAGAGATATGTCATCCATTGACATGATTGTAAAGTACAGTTACAGTACTACCAGTACACCACACTACTTGTTGATAGCAAACCCCTAAGCAACATATGTGCACATTCATCAATATAGGTGGCATACTGCTGTACTACACTATACATGTTGCTAGATATGCACTTATATCCTGTAGCACACATACGACCGAGGCCATGTTACAGGCATACCCACACACACATCAGACATACCTACAAGACACAAAGGTATGGCAACCCAGATGAGCTTTACGTGTGTACCATACGATACTGTGTGCCAGCACTTACTAAACCTTATGCCTGAGGTATGTAATGTGTGAGGCCTACAAGTAACAAACAAAACAGTATTTCCAAGCAATGTGGATATACATCATACTGTGCTGTTTAGGCCTACAGCTTCAGGTAGTACTACAGTTCATATGGGATATGTATTCACTAGTGTTAACAATCAATAAACATACATATACTGCTTTAGCCTGCAATGGCACACTCCAGTCAACACCATGGGACTACATCACACCGTATGCCATACTGCTTTTCCTGCCTAGCAATAGCATACATATCTTTTGCAGGGATCACAGCTAGAACACTACATACCATGATATAAACAGTTTCCCACTAGGCTATCACACATATACACAACGTTGACACATTCACCTACACATTCACCATCACACTCAGTCAACCTCACATAGCATTTAATGCAACATGTACATGTGTGTGTGTATCGGGTCCTAGGTAGCTCATACACTATTAGCCGTAGGGCCTATAGAAGCCTAGCCATACAGTACCTTGCCCTTCAACACCCATGTAATTTAAGTTCATGTGCCCCTGCCATGCAGAGCCACAGAGGTGATTCCCAAGTTGTATTTCCTATCTCACATCCATTCATCATGATTATTCATGACGACTGCTAATGAGGACCTTTCTTTGCTATTGATAGGTAGTTAGTTCCAGAGTATGTTATGTGTCTGAGATGACAATGTACCACTCCAGCATGTTCTGCTTTTTGACGTTACAAGGTTTAGATCAGTACAGTGTGTAGCTTGTAGGGATTTTGAACTGTTTACATGGAACATGTCCAACACCTGTGTGTTTGGCATAGCTTTGTATGTTAGGCAGAGGTTAGCTCTGGGTAGGTGGTATGCGACACAGTGTAGCTGTGGTTTTGTAAGACAGTCTGCATAGGGCATCTGTTTGAGTCTGGTAATACTCATTGTGAGGTCTGTGCCTGGTGTCTACAGTTGCTGTAGATGTCTTCTGAGGTACATACCAAAAGGGCCATTGTACTCTATGATGGGTTTTATGACTGATGAGTAGTGTGGAACACTGACCTCTTATTCCATGGATGACACACCTTTTCTGATGACATGTGGACCATGCACAGTTTACATGACTAGTGTGGCACTGTGATTATCAAAACGGACACTACTGTCCACCTCTGTCCCGTGGTCTCTTATCACACTTTTGGGGTTGAGTAGACTACCACCTATGTGTTAGTTCATGGGTACAGGGTTTTTAACAAAAGGGATGTCAATACATTTACAACATTGAGCGTAAGCGTACATATAAACATCCATTGGTGTACATATTGATTTACATGTAGGCACATATACAGTCCACCTTTCATGGTGGGAATATCAATTATGCAAAGGTTAAGAGGGATACAGTTATGTAATAATTTTGCACAGTCTTGTGCAGAATGCATTGAAGGTATTCTCAGCCCATGTATCTTTAGCAGGACTCACTGTCTGGAAGACTAAAAACTTAGCAAATCATACCCACAGCATTTAAACACATGTCATATACCAGCACTGTATGCTGTCTTGTTTGCCACACACTACAACCTATATGACAATATGCACATAGCAACCTTCACAAACATATATATGTCCACCCTTCACAAACAGTTGCAGTATGTCCCTTGCTCTCTGCACATGTTAAGATGCTAAGATATCTGACACATAACTATCTCTCCATATGTGTGTGCCATACCCACACAAGGTCCACACTGTTGTTAGTCCATAGACCTCATGGATGGCCTGTTGGGCCTTGCTACAACATGAACAGTTGTCACATGTGTGCATAACAGTAATATTACAGGGAGTATTTATAGCTGCTAATGCTACATTACTATACTAGCCTGGTACAGCAGTTGCCAATGCTAAGCTACACATTATATAACTATCATGCATGTGTTACTCTGTCACATCCAGGTTTATATAGCTGTTTGCACTACTATCCCAAACATACATTATACACAGTACTGTACAGAACACAGGTGACATGATTAGATGTTTGACATTTAATGCTGAGCTACATATGCCACAGTTATGTCCCACTGCATACAGATACACACTAATTTGTCCATGGCAGTAGTCATGCATGGCATCAGTGCATACATACCTACTGCTGCCACTTATGCATGTTTCAAAGTATTTACAGTACTCTTCATAAACATCTACTACTTGCCGGTAACCACATATTTGTCACATACCTTTTTGTCACTTTCAGGTCCGTCTGTGCATGTTTTGACAACATTTTTTTTGTTTGGTATTACTTAAGTAAAGATTGTTTTTACTTAATTTCTTTTGGTTATTAATTACTTTTTTTTTCTTAATGAATATATTTGGTTAGTAATTCAGATGACTCTTTTTACTTAATTAAACTTTTGTGTTATTAAGTAATAATTCTTTGTTACTCCTCCCCAGGTTCACTGATGCTTTAACATGTGCAATGTAATGATTGCATGTGGGGATTGCAAGTACAGTCTGCTTTTATAGGTATCTGCACATGTGCATGTGATGCCATCTGCACCAATTGGTGCACAGCATTTGGTAAATGCATACAGCCTGCTGTGTGGTAATTGCAGTACTCACTGTCATAGCAACCCAATGCTATAAATTGCTAAGTTTTGTAGGCGTAGCTCTTTCAGATTTCCAGAGTGGGGCCCCTGCTTGTTTGCTGTGGACACTGTTGTTTAAGTCAGAAGGTTGGTATACTTCTTATAATTGAAGCTAGAGGTGTAGACAGTGATGTACATGTACTCAGACCTGACTGTTGCCACTTCCAGTACAGAGCTATCAGTGTAGAGTTCAACTCACCCCTACAAATACTTACACAAGATATATGTGAGTATGTAGTTTCTTTTCTACTTATGTAATTAACTGCCATACAAAAGTAGTTATTGAGAAGTATTCTTTTGGCACATGAACTGTTTGTGAACTGTTATACTATGCATATTGATGTACTCACTTCTGCAGGGTTTGTGTATTTTTATTGTTGACATTAGCACAGGATTCTCAGGTAAACCGGACAATTCCACTACTGAGTATGCCTACCTACATCCTTGGTAGACCCGAAACACACATGTATATTTAAATTTTGGGGGGGGGGGGCGCAGACATACAAAGACCATTACATCTTATTGTGTGAGTGTTATCTTACTGGACTTAAAGGATTGGTGTATACCTGTTAGTTTATCAAGGCAGGTGGTCTGTCTGCATAGTTCCCAACTGTGAACCTATTCAGATGGTAGGCAGATCTTAGCCTGTTATTCTTTGTCTCTGCAACCCACAGGTGTTTTCAGCACTGGTACAATGGCATTGTTACAGTCAGTTGCTACCAGTACATGGCTACATCCTTTGGTATTTCTGTGTTCTACTCCTACATAAGGGTATGCTTGTGGAAGTCCTCCCAAAGCTATTTGCAGAGTGTGTAACAGCAGATAAGCTGATATGCCTGTGTGTTTGTGCCTTGGCCAGGCCTATGAAACACTCAGATACATATTTGCTTGGAGTCAGGGATAGGTAGTTAAAAGTGAGGTACACCTTCTAAATAATAGACACAGTAAGTGTAGACTTGAGTGAAGCAGTGCATATGGATTAGTAGTCCTTTTATGAAGTACAAGTGGTGTCTACTGTTATTATTGTCATTATTCATTGTGTAATACACCACCTCTCTGACTAACGTCAGCACCTTTCAGAAGGATTCAGAGGGACACAGCTAAAATATGTTTCACAATCAGGAAGTATGGCCTCTGCCCTAATCAGATATGCCAGTGTTTGCCTTGCTATGATACTGTGTGGGTGTTGTAGAGTGCCTCAATAACATTATTTGTTGCTAGAATGGCTACTTCTTTTATCACAATCATGTAATGCAATTCCACAACAATTGCTGGTAAAGATCCACAGAACAAGCTTTGTGTTATGGCCTTCCTATTTTTCATTTACATTCACTCATTGTTTTGCATGATATATTTATTTCAGCACCAAGTTATTGTATATCTGCTGTGGATAGTGGTACTTCATGCAGTCAAGTGTGTCCAAGGTCTGAGGTTCGAGACTGATAGAGGTGTTTTATTTTGCTGCTGAACAGAACAAGGGCCCTGACATACAGAGTAATTAAGGCACTTTTAAGCAGTTTTAAGCAGGTTTGTGTGAGTTTGCATGATGCTTAGCGATGCTTGGCTAAGTGCACACATGCGCACACTCACTCAAACCCGCTAACTACTGCTTAAAAGTGCTTACTTCCGCTAACCCCGCACTCATTTCTTTGAAAGAAAAGAAAATGGGGAGATAGGAAAGTGGTGAAAAAGGGGGCACAAAGAGGGGAAAGACAGTAGGGAAACCAGCTCGGGATGTGCAGGACGGGTGTAGGGAAGGTCCATAGCTGCCCATTTCATTACCAGCAACAGCTGTGCATATGTTACAAATTTGGAGTGAAATTTGATACCTTCCACCCCTGAGAGATGGGTGTGGACAACAAAGTATGTTGTACTGCCAATTCTAATTATCAGTTTACATATCCAGCAGCCATGTGTGCAAAATGGGCAGCTATGTATGAGGTGTAATTTTTTTGTGGGTACAGATTGCCCTTTTTTTTTTTTTTTTTTTTCAGGTGAGAGTGGAATGTGAGGTAGAGGAAGTAGGTATATTTGGGGAGGTAGGTTGGGGAGGTAAACAGACAAGACAAACAAGACGCATACAGGGGCAAAGTATGGCACATGAGGTGGGTGAACACAATTGACGGGGATGGATGTTTGGAAATCACAAGCCCATGAGCCCACAGATGGTAACAGTGGGACTGAGATCACCACCCATGGGCAGTCACCACTGAACCTTCACAGACCCGAGGGTGGCTGTGCTGGGGGATGTGTAGGAGGGGCAAGCTCACCAGTGAGACATGCCACTCTCGCCTCGAGCTGGCATAGGGGATCAGTGACTAAATGCTGGATCTCCCTATGCACCACAACCCGGACCCTTCAGAGGGTGACAGGTGGCCCTTCTCCACCCACCCTTGCAGGGGGGTGAGCCCCATCCCCTACAGCGCTTCCACCCGAAGGTGGCACAGGACCAACGGAGGAGGGCAGCCCGGGCTGGGCACCAGACATGTTGGTGCCAGGTGCACTCGCCAGCTGAGGAGGGACAGGTGGGTCCACTGGGACCAGCCTTCCCATACGTTCTGTGATTAGGTGTGTTTAATTACAACATAGATAACAGCATTCCAAATTAGTTGTAACAGCATGCAGTAATATTCCCATTAACCCAGTGCACCAGGGTTACAACAGTTGAACAGCAAGCATAACACATGCATATATTGAACGACAGTGGACATTACAACAGCATGCAGGGATGATTGATGGCAACAGGCCACCAAAATTGTGGTGTTTGAACAGGGCACATGCATCAAAGAAAAATCAGATTTTTATAGAACAATAGGACATATGTCCCAACAAATGTTATGAGATTACACATACCCACTGAAGTGTGGAATTGCATTGTTTATGCACATGGAGTAGGGGTAAAAAGAAACATCCATTAACATCTTATTAGTACTTTTACTCTACACTACATTCCTATTGACTACAGGTGTATATCCCCTACATGTATTACTACACTAGGCAACATGCATTAGATTGTGTAATGGGTTTGGCTAGTTCATTATATACCTGAACTATATCTGACATACTAACTGTCCAAGATGCAGCTGTTACTGCTACATTGTTATATTTTATTATTATATTTATGTATCTGCATATCTGGATGTGTTCACGTGACATTTTCAGTGAAATTTCTACAGA
This sequence comes from Protopterus annectens, assembly GCF_019279795.1. Taxonomy (NCBI): domain Eukaryota; kingdom Metazoa; phylum Chordata; order Ceratodontiformes; family Protopteridae; genus Protopterus; species Protopterus annectens. The sequence goes on along the minus strand of NC_056741.1, from coordinate 982,027,903 downwards.
ACCCTACATTTCATGTAGCACACTCACATTTCTGGGGAACACCTTGAAAAGCTACTTGTGTGCCAGCTTTACCTATGCATGACAGCCATTTAACAACTGTTGAGGACTGTTATATGCTTCACAGCTACTGGCACTTCCTTCATCCACTTTATATGGGACTGCACAACTGTGGGTTGACAGCATTTAATATAACAGTACTATTTATTTAATGCAAGGGTACAACAACATTTCAAAGTAAGTGACACAGACACACTCCAAGTATTATACCTTTATTAATTACATTAAACACTCTTTTCTACAGGCTCTCACCTTTATTTGATATTACAGTGCATACAGAAGACCTATTCAGGACATATTATATCTTTATTGATAGGTTACAACACTCTTTTTCAGGCTCGCTCACTTTTTTTATATGACAGTACATGCTGAGATAGTATTCCAGACTTATTTTACCTTTATTTATGGGTTACTACACTCTGTTTCTGGCTCTCTGACTTATGTTATATAACAGTACATGCAGAGAATTTATTCAGGGCATTTTATAGCTGTATTATTGGGCTACAACACTTTTTTCATGCTTTCTCACATATATTATATAACAATACATGCAGAATAATTACTAACCTGCCTGGTGGCGCAGCCTTAGCAGCCTATCTCCATAGGCTTGCTGATTCGCAGCATGGACACCTGCAGCTGTGAAGTAAATGAAGGGATATTGAGACATACCTATCCATTATTTAGACTATATTAGCATGTCTTACATACTGCATTCCATGGCTATCTACTCAGTAATGGGGCATCCTGCATATGACGGGCCTCCTGGATCCATTAGTTCAGTAGGTCCTGCTTCTGTCTCTTCAGATCTGCATGGTGGTGACGGACCTGCTCACCAGTCTGAGGGACGTCTGTGGCACTGGTGAGTTCACGAGCCAACCGGTTCCAAGCCTCTGCCTTATACTCCATCCCTTGAAACTGGCCCTGCAGGAGTCGAGACTAATGACGATGGACTAGGAGCCAAACCATGTATTTTGACTCCTCGATGCCCCAGCGTTGCGCTTGAAAGCAAGTACCCTCTCCAGCACCAGACATTCTAACTGCAGATGTGGGCTACAATCAGTTATGATGAGTATTCCCACCTATGGAGCTTAAATATGCTGCATTTCCCGCACTTTTTTGTGATTGGCCATTTTTGGAATTTCTCGGCTGACTGCACACCTGCTTAGCACTGGTTAATCTACCTTTTATAAGTATATGCATGTTAACAGTGTATGTTTATCATAAGCTGTGATGGCTTAGTGGTTCAGTCCTTTGATTATGGTGCACAGGGTCCCGGGTTCGAAATTTGTCATTGCATTTTATTTTACTACTGTCCAGACAGGCTAGGGGGTGTGGCTGTGTTTAGGCAACTTTGCTTCACGTTGCTCCACGTTGCCCGATGTTGCCCGACGTTGCCCGATGTTGTTCCACATTGCCCTACTGGTTAGCGCAGTGCACAGCTCTGCTCAAACTTATTGCGAAGGATAAAGTGCTGCTTAGCTGTGGGCAACTAGATTGCACTAGATAAATTGCTGCTTAGCTGTGGGCAACTAGATTGCGCTAGATGAAGCGCTGCTTAGCTGTGGGCAACTAGATTGCGCTAGATAAAGCACTGCTTAACTGTGGGCAACTAGACTGTGCTGGGTAAAGCACTGCTTAGCTACGGGCATTTATATACATTTTGTTCCCTGATACATAGGCCATTTCAATGCTTTTTAGTAATATTTTAGTCATATATATGTCAGGAATTGTTTCATATATTGATTTAAAACATAAAATTGAGAGGGGAATGGTGGGACTCGAACCGTGAATGCCTCCTCTTTGTGGGAAGGCTCTACCACTATGCTATTGCCATTTGGATTGATTTGCATAAACATTTGTTATTATGCTCTTCACTGTCGACATTGCTTACTCAAGCTGAGCTATGGGCACACCCACGCAAACACGCGCAAATACGGGCAGCTATATCGGGAATTAGAAAAAAAATATTTATATTTTACATTTTATAACTCTACTGGGGGTTTACATTGTGAGGGAGTGTAGTGTTGGGTATGTTGACATTTGAGTGGACTCGCTCATGTGTGTTGACATTTCACTATTCAGACACTTGCAGGGGCGTGGACCTTAGGACTGCTCAGCAGTCAGACACGCCCCCTGCCTTCCTGCACGGTCCGTGTTAGACTTGGAGTGGAGTCAGCATGCCCTCATGAATATGCATGGCACGCTGACGTCAGACCATTCAACTGCAGTTTCCGAGTAGGACTTATTTAGTCTTACACGGAGGTTTTGTGAATCTGGGGGAGGGCCTTTTTGCTATAACCCTCAACAAGAGTGCTGAGGTTCTTTACTATTACCTAGATTAGAATATAAGATTAAACTTTAAATATTATAAATGATTAAATGTTGGTATTAAATAATAATAATATGTATGTATATATATATATATATATATATATATATATATATATATATATATTTATATATATATATATATATATATATATATTTTTTTTTTTTTTTTTCAGTTTTCTTTAACACTGGGATTCATTGAATATTCTAATATGCTAAAGATATTAAGACTGAAATATAATGGTTTATTTTACCAATTTAACTGTTTAAAATTAACTACAGTTTTATCAAATGACCCTTTTGTTCATAAGTCTGGATTCAAATCAGAATGCTTGTTACTGCTATAGAGTATTCACCAGTTTACAGCTTCAAAGGCACAAAATATAAATGAAGTACAAACAGAAACCCACCCAAAGTTATTGAAATATATTCAAGCTATAGTCTTAAATGAATGAATGATGACATCTATTTTATCCCAATTATACAAAGTATTTTTTTGTATAACTCAGATATTCAAAATCATTATTTTTAGTAAAATTAGCAAAACCTTATTGATACAGATAATACCTGGGTATTAATTTCAGCATGAAGCAAAATACTATCACTATTTTGGAGAACATTTCCTTGAAAATTTATGCATAGATCCTTCTATCCTCCACATTGCACTTGGCAAATGTATAAAAAACTTAATATCAGCTCTATTAATGTAGAGTGCTAAAATCCAGACTATGAGTCAGACAACCGGAGTTTGACTGGTGGCACAGGAACATGATGGAGGCACTGGGGAGGAGAGGAATGATGAAGCATACATCTTTTTGACTTTCTTCTATGGGAGTGGAGGGCATGTGTGCTCAGGAACACAGTGTTCATGGTAAAATCCCCACTGAAGACCATGGATCACATAGAGGTGCAGTTCTATAACGTTTGGCTGGTCCAACTGATCATGCCAAACAGAGGTGTGACATGCATCAGAAAGGTCTATAGCATGTCGACCCATTGGATGTGAATGAGCATAAGTGAAAAGGTAGGGCTTAAAATCCATTAAAACCCAAAGCTTACCTGACAGATACTTGAATGATGATCCCTCTTGTTTGATTCTTATCCTAGTGATTCATAATGACTGGGCCCATTGGCGAACTGAAGATCTGATGGAAAATAAGAGGCAGGAGCATAAAATAAGAAATCAAAGAGATGATATCCACTGTTGATGATATATCCACTGTTGATGATATAACTTAGAAATTATTGCTGAGCGCCTACTTCTGTGATTGCACCGTGGTGAAAGAATTTTAGATTATTCCTCCACCGCTGAAGTTAAAATCCAGTTATCTAAATAGTTTTGTTTAATTCTCCAATCCCATAGTGTATTACTAATAATCGTCAACAAACATTATTGTAGTGTTTATAGAACTTATAAATGTAAATTGATAGTTATTACAAGCAGATATATGCGTGGACAATTATACACCTCCTTTTACTGCGTTCTTTAAATTTTACAAACATTGTTTACAAAAATTGAGCCAGTGCTATTAAGATAAAAAAATAATCATACTTTAGTGACATTGATTGTTTGCCCAAAGTGTCTTTATTATTATATTTTAAATGTCTGGGTAACACAATAAGGATATTAACATTTTCCTTTTAATAATGTGAACTAAATTGTTGTAATCACTTTAAGCTGATTCAGATTATTGAATTTGTGTAAATAATATGGCATAGCTTGTACATATAGCTTATGCATTCATTTCAGACAGGTATTAAGCATTTAAACATTTGTTTGTTATTAGACATGGGAGGAGTTTGCAGAACCTTTTGAAACAGACTAATGAGTGGCCTATGAGATGGTCTGACAAATTGCAAGATATCGAACCATATGTGACTGATAAGGTAAGAGCTTGTCTTTTTAATTTTGTTGCATTCTTTGAAGAAGTAAAATAGGAATCTGAGAAAGTTCTGATAAAGGTACTCTGCTTATCCTGATCTGACTAGGACAGTCAGCACTATTTAAGCATGAAAGAAATGTTTGGAAAATGAAATACATGTCATAGCATAAGAAACTGAATAGGTAAAACACTAATTAGGCTGTAGAATACAACTCAGGATGTGCAGTTACATGTCTAGTGCAATGGGGTTTACTAGCTGAGTGCAGATACAGATGTATCGGACAGCTTGTATTTGTAATATCTTTCCTACATGTAACAGTATGAAAAGGGCTGAACTGATTATTTTTAAATGGGCAGTATAATTAATTCATTAAATAATGCCAAAGTTCTCCAAGATCAACACCAAAGGATAAATATTAGTTGCAATAGTAATGGTCTCACCTTAATGATAGTCAATGTTTCATCATAAGACTTGGAAAAAAGAGACCACAACCCTCTAAATATATTTACCTTCTCTAAGTTGTTCTCCCCTTGAAAAAAATTATCTTCAGTTTTGTATTTGCTGATGTTTACATATGTCTATTGCCTAGAATATGTTTGTTTGAATTTTTTTTTATTATTTCTTATACTGACAGGAATGGTTTTATAAATCTGACCAGGGACAACTTCTTCCTATTTAAGTGCACTATTGAAGTCTTTCTTGTTGATAAGACTATTCAACACTCAACTACTGTTTAATATTCTCCATTTTGGAGGGCTGTATTTTAGCTTAACAGAAAGTTTAGAATTCCTGCTTTCATTATGCATTTTCCATACTTCCTTATATCATAGCAATGGAGCACAACCTTTCAATGTTTGTTTTATTTTCTTTGTCTCTGCTAGTCATTTTTATTAACTAGGCTGCAATGGTATATCAATTATCTGCTTTGTCTTACTATCAAAATGCAATATTTTCCTATATAAAACATTTCTTTCTACTGGGTCTACCCTTACAGGCAGTTCTGCAAAGGAAATATAGTGACGCACCTCTTTAAACTGTATAAATTTTTGTCACTGTATCGTCAATCAACTCGATTTATCCTTAGGACTTTCTAACACTACTTCCTGATTTTTGTTGGATTCATACACTCTTATGAATTTGTCTAGTATTTGCTCCTCAGCATATTTCATGGTATGGTAGAGGTGAAGACAGTGGCTGAACTACTATTTGGTTTTAATTAACAAATTAAAGAAGATTCCATTTCTACCCACATGTGAATTTTGAGAGCTTCCTTTTTACACTCATATTGTGAAATAAACATGACCATATTGCCAGAATCTAATACTTCCTGCAGGACTACAGCATCTATTATGACATTGCACTTATTAACTCTGCAGTAGCTCAGTAACATCAAACTGACTCAACTAGTAGAGTAGACAATTCATTCTATTCCATTGACTTAAAATCAATTTGAATGGGTATAACAGTGCTGCTGTTAGTTATATAAAATCCAGCTGTTTGACTCCATTTTCCACATTTAAAACAGAGTATATTTACCATTGATACTTTTAGTGATGTTCATAGTCATAATGCAAATGTGTTAAGGGTATCTGCTCTGTCCACAACTGAGTGCAGATAAGCAAAAATTCATAGAGACCACTTAGCTAATGTACGATGGATGTAAATAAGCATAAGCAAATTAAGTCAGAATGACATGTAAATGAAAAATGACATACAATGGCATATGTTAATGAATTGTTCTCTCAACTACTTATGATTCATAGTTAAATTTTCCAGTTTTTTTGTACGTTCCACAGATTCATTATAAAAAGAGAAGTTGTGCCTATTTTATTTGCTTTGCAATAGATGATTATTTTGTCACTTTTTGCTAGCCTAGCTGTTTCTCAGTTTGACCTGCTTGTCTTGGTTGAGTCAAAACCACTTGTACCCAGCTTCATCACCGACCAAGAAGGTTGAGATATAGGCAGAGGATCACTGATACTTGATAGGTTCTGAGTGGAAAGAGCTATTATAAGAGTCATAGTGAGCATGTATGTCCCTCATAGTATTACATCTGAGAAGCATGGACTTCCTATGCCAGTGGATAGACTGGGGACACATTAGGTACAGACTTCTGCTTCGAGGATACTTCAGTAGTTCCTGGATGTACTCTTAAAACATGTGGATCAGTATATCTATTTTCTTGTGTAATTTCAAGATCAATCCCAGTGTATCTGTGCCTTTTACTGGGTGGCACATCTCCAGAGGTAGCCGGTCACATAGATTGCACCATTGTTGCAAATAGGACCCCATCTGGTCCATGGAAAGTTATACTGCAATAGGAAGGGCTACCTTCCCATCAATTGCCAGGTAGTGTGTGTGATGCCTAGGGGTGCATCACTAATGTCTCTGACCAGCATCCTGGCAATACACATGATTTCCTTATCTGGTATACTAGTGCACTCTATCATTTCTTCTTGAGTGCATACCTCTTAGGCTCTTAGCACAAGAAATCTGGACAAAGCCTAAAATAATTGGGAGACAAAGGCCCAAAAGTAGGGACAGAGCCTAGATATTACTCTTATAAACTTAGAAAGTTGTTATAATTTCAGGATAAGTGCTAGCATTCATTTTCTGAAGGATATGAAGTCTGAAACAGAAATGTATGCCATTATTTAGTTACTTCAGTCCTCACTGATTTACAAGAAAACAATACATTTTATGAGGAACTGACAAAAAAAAAATATGAGGCAAAAGTCTAGACATTCTCTGAAAATCTGGACAGTTTGATGCTTAGTGCTCATTTTGTTGGTAAGTGGAAAATGCATTTTTTTCTATTTTATGTAAGTAGATATTCATGGTAAAATGCATTGTTGAAAAAGACACCACTGTTTTGTTTTGTCTCCCTCCCCTCTTTTCTCTTTCTCTCTTTTTTTATTTTAGGGAGCGCTGGATATCCATGAACCCAGTGAGAAATCCAACTGGAGCTGCAGAAGAGAACTTTAACACAAGCCTGTCCCAGACCTGTATTGTCATTGAGAGTGTCTTTGGCCACTTGAAGATTAATTTAAGTGCTTAGACGTGTCGTTAGGTGTTTAGTGCATGTTGCATTTTGCACATGTTCATGCTGCAGTCTGGTGAAGTGACCCATTCTGTCACTGAAGCTTCCAGTTCCAGCCCTTCTAAGACTAATAGTTGCCAGGGAACAGCAGCAGTAAGGAACTCTGCTTATTAGACATGTGCACAGCATACAGCTATGCAGGTAAAGAGGCAGTGTCTATTCAAGAACTATGGACTATGACATTCAGGTTAGTATTTTCTTTCTTGTAAAAATCACACAGAGTATAACTGATGTATGCAGCGGTATCCTTGGATTATGCTGTGTGGTGCATTGTCTACTATCACTGTTCATCCAACATTGCTTTTCATCTTTCAATAATTACTTTCTTATTTTAGAGCAGCTAATCATATTATTGTTTGTAAAAGTAATGCTTGAGTGCTCATTGACTTATGTTCAGTGATGTTGCAAAGCAGCATACAATTAACAATAACATTTTTGATTCTTTTGCATAATAAATTCTTTTCAGGTGGTGTACCTAATTATGCATGTACTGTATGTTCTAAAGTGGTACAATTAGTGAAAAGTGTTACTTCATTATTTAATATGAGTTTACACCTTGCAATTGAATAAAAATCTATCATATGTTTTTATATTGTTTTCTCATTTTGAAGTATATTGCTTGTTGAGGTGCTTCTTCTTCTTTCGGCTTTTCCCGGTTAGGGGTTGCCACAGTGGATCACCTTGTCTGCTCATGATTGGCAGTGGAGTTTTATGGTGTCAAGTTGCCAGCCTGGCACCCAACCTTCCACAAAAGGCACAAACATGCACACACTCACACCTAGGGCCAATTTAGAGTGTCCAATCCACCTGCAGCCTGTCTTTGGGATGTAGGAGGAAACCCACATGACCACATGGAGGACATGCAGACTCCGCACAGAAGGCACCTCAGCCGAGGATCGAACCGGAGAACCTCTTGCTGTGAGGTAGCAATGCTAACCACTGCACCACCTTGGTTGCCCTCTGTTGAGGTACTACATATTAGATTTTTTTATTTTGCCATATACAATATATTTTGGCCTCAGAGACAAAAAATATTATCCTTTGTGCAGTGGTGAGGGTGAAGTGGCAGCAGTGATTGTTTACATGGCAGGGTACTCATTTTAATCTTTACTTTTCTTATTAGTGATTCTCTGTAAACATTAATGCTACATCTCTTATGTTTTTGGTAACTGTCAATTGTAACAACATGAATGTATAGAGGATTAATGCTGTTAATGGCTACAATCTAATGCTGTGACATAGTTTTCTTTTCACATTTTCATGAAGTTTAAGGCAGCACTATTACAGGAATGAAATCCATACAGTTAAAAAGAAATCCCACACCCCTACCCATTGTATTTTATGTAATAACTTCTCCTTTGTATTACACATTGACATGTATGTGTATTGTTCAAATTGCAAGTAACAGAAATTTCACACTTGAATCACAGTAGGTCAAGGTCAAATGTATAAATAGGCTAGGTGATAGTACAAGCAACTCTGTAGTGGGGTTCTCATGGAAGTTGACTGGTGAGTTGGTCCAACAATCCTGCAGACACTGTTCTGACTGCTGCATGACCATGTCAGGAATCTCAAATGGCAAGTCCTGCAAGGTGTACATGAATGCAGATGTGGCCTGCATGAATTTGTTTGTGCTAGTTTCCCCCTACTAACAACAATACTTTCTTGAGAAGCACTTGTAGTCTCATTTCTTCTGTTCCTACATGTTTGGATAGTACCCCGTCCTCCTCTCCTTTGAAGACTGACACCTACTTGAGTCTGATAAGTCCTAATGAGTATGCAAATGGAGTCGGCCATAGATACTTGACTTGCTACCATACTATGCTTCAGTATGATCATGGTATTATCCCTAATCTGTTCCATTTCCATTTAGGGGTAGAAATCATTGCTCATGCCCTGGAGGACTCTAACCATTTTCTCCTGATTCTCTGTAACAGTGCTCTGAGTCCTAACAAAGTCATAGCACATTTGCTGCTAGGCAACCAATACTTTATTTTTTTCCTGGGGTAACTGTGACAAATTCCTGTGCCTGTCTTCCCTTTGTAAAGGTGTCACTGTGGACACTGCTACCTCTGAGTGTCTGCTATCACCCTGAAAGTGTTTGTTTGGGTTTAGAGATACTAGAGGCAGATGGCTTTTCCCTCCTGCACAAACTGGAGTATAATGTGAGCATATCATTCTGCTGCTGACATTCTCCAAATTTATTGCTATACTGCTAACCCTGTAAAATGATTTGAAAACAAAACCAATAAAGAAATAGTATTCACTACTGTATGCTTTGTAAGGAGGTGGAGGGACACTTACCATGCACACTGCCTTCATTGTTATTATGTGCAAATGTAAAAGGTTCACCTGTTGATATCAATTACCATGTGTTTGATCTAATCATTCCATGTCAGCCTTCAATTTTCTATATAAATGTATATTATTGTTTTTTAAACCTTTCTGAGCAGACGTGTATTGCTGCAGCAAATGTTGGTACTAGCCTGTGTCCACACCACCACTGATTATTCCACTGCCATAATCTTACTTGATATAGTCATCCCCTAATTGCAGAGGAGGTAGTTGTCATCTGTTGCTGAACAGGTAAGTGCTGGGGGCCCCCAAGTACTGGTATTGGCAACTGCTTTCTCCTCTCCTTGAAACTAGCATGTCCTGCCATATCATTTTCCCAATTCTTGCTCTGTGTTAAGAAGTGATTTCTTCTAGGACTGTGATAATATCCATTGCAACTTAATTCCAGACACTTGCACTTTCAACATATTTGGGACCCCTCTACTTAACAGATATTTGTTATATGTCCAAAGGGCTACCATGGGTATACAGTTTTCCTTATGGCTGAAGGTGTCCATTCCCTGCCTTGATCCTTTGCTTTACATCACTGCTGCACATAAAAAATATGCCACAGCCATACACAAAAAACTTTTGATGTAATCATCAGTCAAACACTCTAATGAAAGCATGTCTATGATCCTCAGAAAAAAATGTTGGGTGACACAAACCCTACAATTATATACGCATGCAAAGACCAGTCATGTAGAGTTATACTGAGGTAGTGCTTACACTATCATGAATATATTCATAATATTAGAGAAAATGGAGAAATGATAATGCAGTAAGTAAATGAAAGTCTTATTGCCGGATTTTAATTCATCCTCAAGTCTTGGTCAATACCTTCACAAGGTAGACACTGTTTTTCACAAAATCTCACCAAGACAACACTGATATATAGACTGTATTTTATATTGCATATATCATGGACAGAAGTAGGTTAAAAAATATAAAAAAATATATCTGGGTGCACATGACCCAGGATAAAAAAGTGACCAGTCTTGGTAGGCACACTGATACCAGGACTGGAAAAAATGACAATGTAGAATCCTTAAGATGCCAAAATATTCCTACAATGGGGTTAGCCCAGGCCCAGGGGTAGCATGGCCTACCTGTTGTACAAGGAAGTAGTAGTTCACAAAAATCACAAAAATTGATAGGCAATAAAAGAGCCATAAACATGATAGAGTGGACTATTGAGGAGAATAAATAAATTATATATTGTTACTATTATGCAAGAAGCCCAGACTTTCCAGACTGAAGATATACAAAAAGATTTAGAGAGAAATTAGATGAAAGAAAAATGCTTCCAAAAGAAAAACTGTCAGAAGTTTCAAATAAAAAATTGTGTTCATTAATACCACAGATTTATGAAAAAACATTATATAGACCAGGAAACCTTGGGCCATTTGGAAAAAGAAGTGACTGAGGAAGTGCAAAAATATAACAAACAAAATCTAGAGATATTTGAAAGGTATGAAAAGCAATGTGGACATGGGAAAGAATGACAGATCAGGTGCAATATTTATGCAAAGGGCAAAGCAAAGCTAATCAATACAAAAAGAACCGCACCAAAGATATTCAAAGACAAAAACAGAAACCAAGCGTTCAGTTCAATCACGAAAAAGCAAGCAGTGGTCACAGAACGCTAGTGACCTTCTCCATAGGAGCAGCAGTGGACTTTATGTTAAAACCAATTTATGGGAAAATTAAACATCTAGTAAAAGATTCATGGGAGTTTTTGTCAAAATTTCCGACTGATATTGGGAATACTAATCTATTATTCGCATCGATTGAAGTGATTGATCTTTTTACATGTATCCCATTAACTCAAGGAATGGAGGCTTTCATGAACAGTATTCAGAAATATAATAACTTTGACTGGGATAAGATATGTCTAATCACTGAATTAATGTCCATAGTGCTGGAAAACAATTTTATATATTTTGAAGGTGAGGTGTTTAAGCAGATTAATGGAGTTGCTATGGGGGCAGCACGTGCCCCCATATATGCGAATTTAGTAATGTTGGACTGGGAAGAGGAGACTATTTTTAAAAGTGATTATACTGAGCACATACAATATTATTCTAGGTTCCTTGATGACATATACATTTTGTGGAAAGGAGATCAACATTCCTTTACAAACTTTTTGGAATATATCAATATGAGTAGTGACTATTTGAAATTCACCTCTGAAAGTAATACCAAGGGGGTAGCGTACTTAGACACAATGATCACTATGGAAGGTAACAGTTTTAAGTCGAGAATACACAGAAAAGCTACTTTTTCCAACTCTTATTTAGATTTTAACAGCAACCACCCTAGGAATTTGAAATATAACATATACAAAGGGCAATGTATCAGAGCCCTTAGAATGACATCCAGACATGATGACATGTTGGATGAAATTGGATAAATCACTAAGTTATTTGAAGAAAGGGGATACAACAGTAAAATGATGTATGATGTTAATACATACGTCATTAGTGAATGGGGGAAAAATATCTACCACTTTTAGGAACAAACCGTAACACAGACTATGTTATGAAGGACATATGTAGGGGAATTGATGACGACAAATCTTTTGGTAGAGTATGCATATTAGAATATGGTCCCCATATCAATTATATTAAAGAAATTTTAACTAGGAATTGGTACATTCTTTTGACTGATCAAGAAAAAATAGACATTTTAGGGTTTAAACCTAAATTTGTTTATAAAATGGGGAGCAATTTGAAAAGCCTACTGGAGCATGGTTATGGAGCAGATGGTAATGGGGCGAGTACGCACACTTCAAAATGTGGTGCTTGCCATCAATGCTTCGCTTAATAAAGAGGCCGAAACTACATTGCAGAACATTAATAAAACCAAAATTAAATTTAAACAAGGTAACTGCAACACTAAAATGATAGTTTACATGGTGAAATGTATGGCATGCCCTTCATTTTATATAGGGAAGACAGAGAGGAATTTTAAGAAAAGAATATATTCACATTTATACAGTATAAAAACAAAAGACCTTAAAAATGCTTTATACAAACATATTTGTAGTCAAGGTGATGACCATTTTTTTAGATTTGCTATCTTAGAAAATGTATTAAATAACCCTAGGGGTGGGAATATTAAAAACACACTTGGGTATAGGGAGATGTGTTGGCAACTATTAACTGAAGCTATGATACCACCAGGGTTAAATGAATACATTTCTATTAAACCAATGTTGGAAATGTCAAGGTGATGTATTGATTGTTTGTAAATACAGACCTTATTATACTTTATTACTTTTAATTTTCATTTGATGTATTTTATATATGGAAGAGCATTGCCTACATTTTTATTATTATTCTGTATGATAAATTGTACATAAGTGCATTTTGTGTGTTACAGCTTTAAGTATTAGTAATTAACTATTTTAGGCGCCAAAGTTGCATATTTAAATGGCAGCGATCAGCTGTTAGATTGTTCTGATGAAGCCCGCGACTAGTGGATAAAAGCGCTCAACATTTTATACCTATTTTAGTGCATAAAAATTTCTTTCAAATTATTTGTGGAGTTCAGACAACTTTTTTCACCCAGATTTGGAAAGATGTTCAAAGAGAAATATAGGCAAAGGCATCCAGATATGAAAAATCTCACAGTACAGAAAATAAGATCACAAAGAAAGAATGCAGAAAAGAAGATTAGTACAGTAGAGGTGAAAAAAATAGAAGTTGAACTTATGGGATGCCTGCAAAGTGAAGGATTTAGTGTAGAAAGTCTAGCACAGGTTATATCACATCTTGATGGAAAAATGAATGCCCCAAGTAAGGAAAAACAGGAGGAGCAGGAGACATCTGAAAAAGTAATATGGACATTGGAAAGAAAAAAGAGATTTAATATGGTGCAATATTCATGCAAAGAAGAAAGCAAAACTAATCAATACAAAAGAGCAGCACCAAAGATATTTGAAGAGAAATACAGGCATAGGCATCCAGATATGGAAGTTTACAATACAAAAAGTAAGAAAACAAAGAGGAAAAGTAGAAATGAGGATTAGTAATGAAGAAGTAAAACAAATAGAAACTGAGGTTATGGATTACCAATGAAGTGAATGATTTAGTGTAAAAAATCTAACACTGATAACATCACAGCAGGATCCCCAAATTAAGGATAAACCCGTGGACCAGGAAACATCTGATCAGTTGCAATATGAAGATACTTTGGAGCCTTCCATATGAAAAAAAGTACAAACATTTAGTGGAGTTGTGCAGCAAAGAAAGGAACAGGAAATTGTGGCAACTTTGATGTAGACAATGTTGTGGAGTGATAGGCCAGTGAGTTCTCATATAAAACAGCAATAGATGACTCCGGTTAAAACTGAAGAGAATATGACACAGGACGATGCTATGAAGCTTTCTATAGAATGCCTGCAGGAAATGGAGAACAAAGAATGTTACCTCAGTTTAAAAGAAAATGAGCTAAAAGGAGAGTTGCTTGATTTAATAGAGATGGACAAACGTATTAAGATCAACAAAAGAAATAGACCACAGAAAGTTAATAAAACCCCAAAAGTTAGACGTTTGATAAAACAAATGAACATAGTAATTAGGACTGTTCAAAGAGATTCCTGCAATATAACAGAAGTAAATAGGATATATTACTGTGCAGCTAAATTGATAACAGATAAAGTCTTACCAAAAAAAATAATACAGGGTAGTAAGGGAAAGGAATAGGAGAAATCAAATGCCATCACAGAAGTATTGAATAGGAAAACCATAAAGCAATGATGACAAGAAGTGTCACTGTTAGAAAAGTATAGAAGTGGGAAAAGATCAACAAAAATACTCAGAAAGATAGACGGGATAAAAGCAATGCAGACTATCTGAACAGATCAGGATCTATCTTGCACTATCCCAAATAATAAACTAAAAATATCAGCACAGGCAGGAAAACAGATAAATATGAAGGAAAAGTACAAAATAAGCAACTTATTGATGACCCAGAAAAGTTTTATAGAGAATTTGGAAACAAGGCTAAAGGAATTGAAATACCACCATGAAAAGAAGAAATCAATACATTTTGGAGAAATATCTATGACAATCCCCTGGAACATAACAAAGATGCTTAATGGATAGAAGTAAAAGAAAGAATAAGAAGTTCAAAATGTACAGGATATGAAATGGGATGAATTAACGACCATAGAGATTGAAACAAAGTTAAGAAAAGATCCTAAATGGAAAACCCCAGGAGCAGATGTAGAATGTAACTTCTGGCTGAAAGGATTAACATCTTTACATGAAAATTTAACCATGAGTATAAACTATTTACATGCATACCACAAACAGACACCAGCCTGGTTAACAACAGGAAAAATGATACTCCTACTTAAGAGTGAACCTGCATGGCAATAGAACAAAAGGGTAACAAAAGAAAGACATATGGAACAAAGGATCATTTGTGGTTAAATAAAGTCATAACGGAGAACTGTAAAAAAGGGAAGAATTTAAGTATGGCATGGATAGACTACAAAAAAGCATTTGACAGTATCCCACATTCATGGACAAAAGAGTGCTTAAAAACTGTATATGATACACACTACACTGATTGATTACATTACAGTGACCATGAAATGGTGGCAAACCGCTTTGTAGTTAAGCCATGATAAAGGGCAAATTATTATTCCAGGTATACAAATTCAGTGGGAACTATTGCAGGGTGACTCTTCATCACCGCTGCACTTTTGCCTTGCCTTTTATCCAAGTTTTCCATGTTGAATCTCTTTGATGCACGAGGGAATGAGCTTCTTTTGTCAGCCAGGGTGCATGATAAGATTTTATTTTGATTGTCCAAAGGGGTGCTAGTCAGTTGACAATATCTAAGAAGAATTTTAGCAGGGTGTCATTAAGAGAAATATTATGCAGTCAAGACCAATTACTTAAGGGGAGTCTTTCATTAATAGTTGTGGAGTTAAAGCTAAAGAATTTACAACAGTTCTTGTAAAGATGAGGTCTGCATATTTGCAGGGAATGTCTTTGGGTATAGATGGGAAAGTGGTCACTTAAGATATCAGTAAGTGTATTGGGGTTGTGACAGAGGTGAGGATTGTTAGTCAGTATGCAGTCAAGGATAGTAGCAGTGCTGGATTGTTTACTTAAGAAGCTTGGGGTTGTGATGAGCTGGGAAAATTCAAAGAGATTGATGCTTTCAACTGGAAAGTTTGCACTTAGTGTTTTCCAGGCAATATTCACATCACCCAGTATTACAGTTTCATAGGGTATATTTTAAACACAGAAATCTGATCTCACCACGATGTAGTCAAATAAAAAGCTGAATTCCAAATAGTAATCCAAAAAACAATGAGTAGCCGTGATGGTAGTTTAAGAATCTTCTTTAATAAGAACACAGTGGGTAAAGGTAAGCGCTTTTGCGTGGTCACAGCCACGCTTCTTCAGACAATGAAAAACCCCACACACAGTACTTAAATAGTGCAACAATTAAGGACCAAACCCTTTGTAATTAAATGCATCAATTATTATTTAAGACGGCACTGTCAACAAATAGTAAAACTTCATTCAAAAGTGTGTACTTATAAAAACAACTAATAGGACTGATAAACAGTTCAAAGTAAAACCTGCATATATAGATGTTTATAAAACATAGTATATAAAAGACAAATCATGAATTATTCAGAAACTAAGCTTTCACATTCTTGCAGAACTAAGTATTAACAACCATTACACTGAGAGAAGTTCCGGTTACTATCGTACTAAATATTCACGGAAACAAACCAATTGCCACTAGAGCAATATTTGTAAATAGTTTTTTGAAAAGGAAAAACTTTTCTTTTCTTTATTTGTCTATAGTGATACCAAAGGAACTCAGTTATAGTAAACGGTATTACTGTTTCCAAATTAACTGAGGTTTTAAAATATTGTACAAATGTATACACAATCATATAACACAGTTATGGTAAAAAACTCGATAGAGACTTAACAGCATTCTTCATACATATTCAAAATATTGTATGCTCACTTATGTAAGTCTTACTATTCGTGGTCTATCTCGATATAAAGAAACTTAAGAATGAACTTTAAAATATAAGTGTAGCAAATCGTCAGCGGTAACTAACTAAGCAAAATGTTACATAATGGAACGACCAAACTGACAAATCTATACTAAGTTATTTAAATTAATTAATTAAAACCTTATATCTGATTCTCAATAGTTATAGGGTATAAATATCTAAATATGAAGTTTAAAACCATAAATGTACAAAGTTAAAAACATGTATACTTACATTAGTATCTACATTTAATATGATAGTAATATCAACTTTATGTATAGGGTTCACCCTTCATAAAGTTAATTATATATGTAAAGGACGTAACAGCACAATTTCTAAAAAGCTGTATATAATATTAGAAGGTATAGATAAATGTATAAAAATGTATACGTGGAGTGTGTATATTAAATCCAATCATTACATGAATTTGATCATAACTAATAATATATATATTTATAAAAACTACAAAGGTTGCACTATAAAGATTCAATTTATTTAATAAAACTATCTAACAAATAAATAATCAAAAAATTACCTTGAAATAACAAATTTAATAAATATATAGATTTTAAGATTTAATTATTTATAGAAAGTCATATATAAATATGTATATGTGTATAGTGTCAATATCTTTAGTGTCAAAGTTAATTTGTGACATTAGCATTATTTTTCATAGGGTATATTCTGGGAGATCCATGACAGTATGTTTTCAAGAGCAGGGATGTTTTTGCCAGGTGGGATATAGATGGAAGCAATGGTGATTTTTTTTCCCAAGAAATAAGTGCTGTTAAAAAATAAAATAAGCAGTGTTGCTCAGTAAAACATTTTCTTGAACAGATTGACAACTAATACTTTAATAATCTTTACATCAATACTTTGCACTTAGTACTGCAAAAATGTAGATTGATTTTTATAGCTATATCTATGTAACTATTATATATATATATATATATATATATATATATATATATATATATATATATATACATGTGTGTATGTATTTATATGGGTGGCCGCAGTGGTCCAGAGGTTAGCGTTGCCACCTCATGGCAAGAGATTTTCCAGTTTGATCCTCGTCTGTGGTGCCTTCTGTGCAGATCCTGCATATCCTCCCTGTGGTCACGTGGGTTTCCTCTGGGTGCTCTGGTTTCCAACCACATTCCAAAAACATTCTGTAGGTGAATTGGATACTCTAAATTGGCCCTAGGCATGCGTGTGTGCACCTTTGGTGGAAGGTTGGGCCCCGGGCTGGCAACTCAACACGGCAAAACTCCACTGCCAATCATGAGCAGACAAGTGATCTGCTGTGGCAATCCCTAACTGGGAAAAGCTGAAAGAAGAAGATATATATATATATATATATATATATATATATATATATATATATATATATATATATACACATACACAAAAAAAAAATTATATATATATATATACATATATATATATATATATATATATATATATATATTTCTGCTCACTTTCATCAAATAGTCCATATATTGACCTCCAAAAGGTCGACAATCCAAATGCTGAAATGTTATCATACATGCGCAGATAAAGAGCCTTGGTGCATGCAATTTTTAAACAAACAAAAAACAAATAATGTGCACATGTGGGGGGCTGTACCACCTATACACCCTGCTAATTATATATACTAAATATGAAATCAAGCAGTCCCTGAGGAAACTGAATATTGCCCTACCCTGGAACTACCAATCTCATACACTTGTCCTCCACTTGCATATATCGACCAAATGCTGTTGATTAAACTATTGTTGACAACTCTGCATGTAGGCCAAATGAAGAGCACCCATGTTTATATAAATAAATATGTGTGTGCATCTATATATATATATATATATATATATATATATATGTGTGTGTGTGTGTGTGTGTGTGTGTGTGTGTGTGTGTGTGTGTGTGTGTGTGTGTGTGTGTGTGTGTGTGTGTGTATCTAATTATCGGTAAGTAGATAGATAGATATAGATATATAATAACTTATTAAACTAACTCTAAAAGAATATTTCAACAGGAGAGGGATCTGCCAGTGCTCAAACCCACCTTGAAAACTCTCAACTTCACCTTCCCTAATCTAAGTCTTCATCTTCATTACACATGAACTGTATCATGTTTAATAAATTGCAAAAAAAAAAAAAAACACCTATGTTGCTGTTTTATACTAAGTACTACTTTTTTAAAAAATGGTATGGCTGTAATCTAACAGTTTTTAACATTTTGTCTACTTAAATAAAATTTGTATGATGACTAAAGGTAATCGGTATAAAGGTAATCAGTAAACTTTCAAAAATGCCACTTGTATAATATCTGTAATCAATGACTAAATGTTATATGTATGTACTGGAGTTTTTCTCCCCGTGCATCTGCTGAAAAAGCGCTTCGGCTCAGTTAGACATTCCCAGTCAACAAATGTAAAATAAATAAAATAAAATAAATAAATGATATATATTATTGGAAGTAGTACAAGGTAGACACATAGCATCAGAGTATGTCTGTTCCACAGACTTGTACCTTCATAGGACTGCAAGCAATTTCTTTCTGCATACCTTTTTTTCTGAGGTATTTACAGAAATTTGAAAATTATACCTATTTGCATAATTAGCAATATGAGCAACACTCAGTATCTCTCAAGCTGTAGAAGTTACAGGGAAAGTGTCAGTAACACTTTTATCCAGCATTATCAAAGATTTTTCCCAGAATTCACTAACCTTCCGTCTAAGACTAAGTTAGTCTTACACGGAAAATGCAGCCTAAGAGTAAGATGTCAGTGCGCCATACATATTCATGAGAGTGAGCTGCCCAACTCTAAGGCTAACACGGAGTGTGCACGGGTGAAGGGGGCGTGTCAGACTGCCGAGCAGTCCAAAAATCCACTCCCCTGCAAGTCTCTCAACTGGGAAATAGCAACTGACATGAGCGAGTCTGCTCAATGTGTACATACCCAACACTACACTCCCCCACATTCTAAACCACTGTACAATTATAAAATGTAAAACTTTTATTTTTTTTTAGTATTCCCGATGTAGCTGCCCATATTTGTGCATGTTTGCATGGGTTTGCCCATTGCTTAGCTACAGTTAGCAGTTTAGACATGGAAGAGGATAATAAGAAACTTATATGCAAATTAAGCCAGATAGGAATAGTGTAGTGTTAGAGTCTTTGCACAAAGAGGATGCATTCCCGGTTCGAGTCCCACCACTCCCCTTTCTATTTTCTGTTGGAAACCTGTATATAAAAATAATTCCTGACATTTATCTTTTAAATTTTAGTAAAAAGCATTGAAGTGGCCTATGTAGTAGTGAACATTATTGCATATATATATATATATATATATATATATATATATATATATATATGAAGGTGAAATGGTTATGCATACCGATTAATGCATAAGTAACGTATCTTAAGCAATGTGAAGCACTGCTAAGCAAAGTTTACCAGTATTAAGCACATTTAAGTATAATTGCTCATAGCTTAGCACTGCTTTAACTAGCGCAATGGTTTTGCGCGTAGCTGCGCATCGCGCCAACTAGTGCAAACAAAACATGTTTGTGCATAGCTGCGCACCACGCTAACTAGCACAACATCGGGCAACATTGGGCAACATCGAACAATGTAGAGCACCATAGAGCAACATAGGGAAACGTTGGGCAAAGTTGAGAAAAGTCAGCTAAACACAGCCACACCTCCTAGCCGGTCTGGCCAGAAGTAAAATAAAAAGCAATGACAGGCCTTGAACCCAGGACACTGTGCACCATAGTCACAGTACTAAACCATTAAGCCATGATAACTTTGCATATGCATGCACTTTCAACACACACATACATATCGATGGAAGTTTACCCATTGCTAAGCAGGTGTGCTTTCAGCTGAGATACTTCAAAACTGGCCAATCACAAATAAGTGTGGGAAATGAGGCATATTTAAGCTCCATAGGTGGGAATACTTACCATGACTGGTTGTAGCTCCCATCTGCAGTCAGCATGGCCGGTGTTGGAGAGGGCTATCAATTTTGAGTGCAACGTCGGGGCATTGAGGAGTCAAAAGTAATGGTTTGGCTCCTCATCCATAATCATGATGAGAGACTCCTGCAGGGCCAGTTCCAGGGCACCAAATACAAAGCGGAAGCCTGGAACCATCTAGCTCATGATCTCACCAGTGCCAGAGGCGTCCCTCGGACTGGTGAGCAGGTCAGACACCACTACTCAGTCCTGAAGAGATGCAAGGAGGACTGACTGAACCAGTGGATACAGGAGGCCCATGGGATGGAAAATGCCCCACTACTGAGTAGGTAGTCATGGAATGAAGTATGTAAGAATTGCTATTGTAGTCAATATTATGGATAGCTATGCCTCAATATCACTTCATTTACTTCACAGCTACAGGTGTCCGTGCTGTGAATCAGCAAGCCTATGCAGATAGGCTGCTAAGGCTATGCCACCAGTCAGGTTAGTAATTATTGTACATGTATTTGTTATATAAAATAAGTGAGAGAGCCTGAAAAAGAGTGTTGTAACCCATTAATAAAGGTATAATAAGTCTTGAATAATTTCTCTGCATGTACTGTTATATAAAATAAGTGAGACAGCCTGAAAAAGAGTGTTGTAACTGATTAATAAAGGTATAATATGTCTTGAATAAGTCTTCTGCATGCACTGATATATCAAATAAATGAGAGAGCCTCTAGAAAAGTGTGTAATGTAATTAATAAAGGTATAATTCCTGGAGTGTGTCCGTGTCACTTTCTTCGATGTGTTGTACTCTTGCATTATAGAAATAGTACTGTTGTATTAAGCACTGACAACCCACACTTGGGTAGGCCCATATAAAGTGGATGAAGGGAGTGCCAGTAGCTGTTAAGCATATATACAGTCCTCAACTGTTGGTTCATGGCCGGCATGTACAGGTTAATCTGGCACATGAGTAACTTGTTATTGTGTTCCCCAGAAATGCCACTGTGCTACTAGAAATGTAGGGGGCTGTTAAAATATAACTGATAATGTCACCTGAACACATCCAGATATGTAGATATATAAATATAAATAAAATATATGAATACGTAGCAGTAACACCTGCATCATGGACAGTTTGTATGTCAGATACATGTCAGGCATATAAAGAACTAACAAAACCCATTTCACAATTTAACGGACATTGCCTAGTGTAATAATACATGTAGGGGATGTATACCTGCAGTCATTAGGAATGTAGTGTAAACTATAAGTATATAAAAGTAGTTAATGGAGGTATCTTTTTACACCCTACTGTGTGTGCATAAACAATGCAATTCCACACCTCAATGGGTATGTCTAATCTCAAAACATTTGTTGGGACATATGTCCTATTGGTTTATAAATATTTGCATTTACTTTGATGCATGTGCCCTGTTTAAATACCGCAATCTCGGTGGCCTGTTGCCACCAATCAATCCTGCATGCTGTTGGAATGTCCACTGTTGTTCTATATATGCATGTGTTATGCTTGCTGTTCAACTGTTTGAACTCTGGTGTGTTGGGTTAATAGGAATACTACTGCATGCTGTTACAACTAATTCAGAATGCTGTTGGCTGTTACCAACCCATATTGTCATTAAATCCTTCTAAACATAGAACGTATGGGAAGGCCGGTCCCAGCGAACCCACCTGTCCCACCTCAACTGGTGATGGCATCTGGCACCAGCAGGTCCGGTGCCCAGCCCAGGACCTCCTTCTCCATTGGCCCTCTGCCACCTTCAGGTGGAAGCACTGCAGGGGATGGGGCTCGTCCCCCTCATGCAAGCGTGGCCGGATGAGGGCCACCTATCACCCTCCGAACAGTCCAGGCTGTGGTGCGTAGGGAGATCAAGCGTTCAGTCACTGATCCTCTACGCCAGCTTGAGGCACGAGTGGCGTGACTCATGGGTGAGCCTGCCCCTCCTACACAGCCCCCAGCACAGCCACCCTCTGGGCTGTGAAGGTGCAGTGGTGACTGCCCATGGGTGGGGATCTCAGTTCCACTGTTGCCATCTGTGGGCTCATGGGCTTGCGATTTCCAAACATCCTTCCCCGTCAATGGTGTTCACCCAGAACATGTGTCATATTCTGCCCCTGTATGCATCTTGTTTGTCTTGTCTGTTTACCTCCCCAACCTACCTCCCAAAATGTACCTACTTCCCCTACCCCACATTCCACTCTCACCTGAAAAAAAAAAAAGGGCAATCTGCTCCCAAAAAAAAATTACGCCCCAAACATAGCTGCCCATTTTGCACACATGTCCGCTGGACACATAAACTGATATTTAATTGGAAGTACAACAAACTTTGTTGTCCTCACCCATCTCTCAGAGGTGGAAGGTTTCATATTTCCCTCCAAATTTATTGCATATGCATAGCTGTTGCTGTTAAAGAAATGGGCAGCTATGGACCTTCCCTACACCCATCCTGCACATCCTGAGCTGATTTTCCTACTGTCTTTCCCTCTTTGTGCCTCTTTTTCACCACTTTCCTATCTCCCCATTTTCTTTTCTTTCAAAGTAATGAGCGCGGGGGTTAGCGGGAGTATGCACTTTTAAGCAGTAGTTAGCAGGTTTGCGTGAGTGTGCCCTTGTGTGCGCTTAGCTACGTATTGCTAAACTTTGTGCAAACCTGCGCAAACCTGCTTATAACTGCTTAAAAGTGCCTTAGTCACCCTGCATGTGAGGGCCTCAGCAGCAAAATAAAACACCTCTGTCAGTCTCGAACCCCGTACCTTGGACACACTAGAATGCATGAAGTACCACTAAGCCAAAGTAGAGATACTGCAGGCTGTTGCTGAAATAGATATATCATGCATCAAAATGAGTGAATGTAAAGGAAAGATAGGAATGCCATAACACAAAACCTGTTCTGTGGAACTTTACCAGCAGTTGTTGTGGAATTGCATTACATGACTGTGATAAGAGAATCAGCCATTCTAGCAGTAAATAATGTTACAGCAGCACTTTACAACCCCCACACAGTTCCATAGCAGGACAATCTCCACCAAAATATACAATATACCTGTGTGTTCAGGGTCCACCAAGGATGTAGGTAGGCATACTCAGTACTGGAATTGTCCAGTTTCCGTGAGCATCCTGTGCTAATGTCAACAATAAAAAAGCACAAACTGTGCAGAAGTGAGAATATTAATATTCACAGTATAGCAGTTCACAAACAGTTCATGTGCCAAATGAATACATCTCAATAACTACTTATGTATGGCAGTTAATTGTATAAGTAGAAAATAAACTACATACTCACATGTATCTTGTGTTAGCATTTGTAGGGGTGAGTACAATTCTACACTGACAAGTGTGTAGTGGAAGTGGCAACATTCAGGTCTGTGTACAACATTTAAATCACTGGCTACACCCCTAGCTTCAGATATAAGAAGTATACCGACCTTCTGACTTAAACAACGGTGTCCACAGCAAACAAGCATGGGCCCCACTTTGGAAAGCTGAAAGGGCTACGTCTACCTGACTTAACAATTTATAGCATTGGGTTGCTATGACAGTGAGTACTGCAATTACCACACAGCAGGCTGCATGCAATTACCAAATGGTGGCCACCAATTGGTGCAGAGGCCATCACATGCACATGTACAGATACCTATAAAAGCATGCTGTACCTGCTGTCCACACATGCAATTATTCCATTGCAGCTATTGAGAGAGAGAGAGAGAGAGAGAGACAAAGACAGACACACATCCACATCAACATCAACATCAACAGAAAAAAAAAAACCACACGGAACTGAAAACTACAAACACATACAAAGGAAAGGTATGTAACAGATATGTATTTACTGGCATGTAGTAGATGTTTTTGAAGAGTATTCTACATACTTTGAAACATCCATATGTGGCAGCAGTATGTATCTATGCACAGATGCCCTGCATAACTACTTCCATGGACAAATCAGTGTGTAGCTGTGTGCAGTGGGACATAACTGTGACGTATGTAGCTCCGTATTAAATGTCAAACATCTGATCCATGTTATCTGTGTTCTGTACAGTAGTATGTACAATGGCTGTTTGGGGGAGTAGCGCATACAGCTATATAAACATGGATGTGACAGAGTAACACATGCATGATAGTCATATTAACGTATAGCTTAGCACTGGCAACCATTGTACCAGGCTAGTATGCTAATCTAGCATTTGCAGCTATATGTACACCCTCTAATATTACTGTGTGCTCACATGTGACACCTGTTCATGTTGCAGCAAGGACCAACAGGTCAGCCGTGAGGTCCAGGGACTTACAACAGTGTAGACCTTGTGTGTGTATGGCACACACATACGGAGAGATATTTCTGTGCCAGATATATTCGCATCTATCCATGAGCATAGAGCAAGGGACATACTGCAACTGTTTGCGAAGGGTCGACATATATATGTTGGTGAAGGTTGTTATGTACATATTTCTATGTAGGTTGTAGTGTGTGGCAAGCAAGACAGCGTACAGTGCTGGTATATGACATGTGGTGGTTAAACGCTGTGGGTATGATTTGTTAGGTTTGCAGTGTTGCAGCCAGTGAGGCCTGCTAAAGCTACATGGGCTGAGAACACCTTCAATGCATTCCGCGCAAGACTGTGCAATATTATTACATAACTGTATACCTCACAACCTTTGCATAATTGATATTCCCACCATGAAAGGTGGACTGTATATGTGCCTATATGTATATATGTACCAATGGATGTTTATATGTATGTGTATATATATATATATATATATATATATATATATATATATATATATATATATATATATTCAGAGAGAGAGAGGCAGGGTCATATTTACTGTGACAGATGCCTGGTGACAAAGCCATGGCCTCAAGCTCAATGTCAAAAATGCATTGGCATCCCTTTTGGTAAAAACTCTGTACCCATGAACTACCACATAGGTGGTAGTCTACTTAACACCAAAAGTGTGATAAGAGACCATGGGACACAGGTGGACAGTAGTCTTCCCTTTGATAATCACAGTGCCATACTAGTCATGTAATCTGTCTACGTGGCACACCTCATCACAAAAGGTGTGTCATCCAGGGAAAAAGAGGTCAGTGTTCCCCTCTACTCATTACTCATAAAACCCATTATAGAGTACAATGCCCCTTTTGGTATGTACCTCACAAGACATCTACAGCAACTGGAAAGGCCACAGACATACCTCACAAAGAGTATTACCGGCCTTAAACAGATGCCCTATGCAGACCATCTCACAAAACCATAGCTAGACTGTGTCGCATACCGCCTACCCAGAGGTGACCTCTGCCTAACGTACAGAGCTATGCCAAACCCAGAGCTGTTGGCCATGCTAAACATAAACAGATCACAATCCCTATGAGCTACATGCACTAGGGACCTAAACCTTGTCACCTCAATAAACAGAACATGCTGGAGGGATAGATTCCTATCTCAGAGACATCCCATACTCTGGAACAAACTACCTATCAATAGCAAACAAAGCTCCTCATTAGCAGTCGTCATGAATAATCCTGATGATTCGATGGGAGATAGGAAATACACCCCAGTAATCACTTCTGTGGCTCTGCTTGACAGGGGCACATGAAATTAAATTACATGGGTGTCAAAGGCCAGGGTACCGTATGGCTAGGCTTTTATAGGCCCTAGGGCCAATAGCCTATTACCTACCTATGAACTGATACACACCCACATGTACTTGTTGCAATAATTGCTATGTGAGGTTGACTTAGTGTGATGGTGAATGTGTTGGTGAATGTGTCACAGTTGTGTATATGTGTGATAGCTTAGTGGGAAACTGTTTCTGTCATGGTATTTTGTGTCCTAGCTATGATCCCAGCAAAAGATGTGTATGCTATTACTAGGCAGAAAAAGCAGTATGGCATATGGTCTGATGTAGTCCTTTGGTGTTGACTGGGGTGTGCCATTGTAGGCTAAAGCAGTACATGTATGCTTATTGATTGGTACTGCTGGTGAATCCACATCCCGTATGAACTGTAGTACTACCTGAAGCTGTAGGCCTAAACAGCACAGTATGGTGTATGTCCACATTGCTTGGAACCACTGTTTTGTGTGTTCCCTGTAGTCCTCACAGATTACATACCTCAAGCATAAGGTTTTGTAAGTACTGACACACAGTACTGTATGGTACACAAGTAAAGCTCATCTGGGTTGCCATACCTTTGTGTCTTGTATGTATGTCTGATGTGTGTGGGGGTATGCCTGTAACATTCCCTCGGTCATATGTGTGTTACAGGATATAACTGCATATCTAGCAACATGTATAGTCTAGTAGAGCAGTATGCCACCTATATTCACGTCTGTGCACATATGTTAGGCAGGGGTTTGCCATCAACAACTAGTGTGGTATACTGGTAATACTGTAACTGGACTTTACAATCATTGCAATGGATGACATATTTCTTTATGCATTAGCTTGATATATACCTCCAGTGGCTAGGTGGTGCATTGTGTCGCATGCAGTGTGTCATGTACTGTTGTATAGTCTTACATACTGGTTTTTCTTTGTTGCTGTGCAGAACATGGTTTAATATATAGAGTGTGCCAGGCACTGTCAGGCAGTTGTGGGTTGAGCACTGATATGTGGTATTGAAAGTGTGTATCCTCTGACAGCCAATAGGTTGCTATATATGGCAGTTCAGTGATATCTGTATTTTAGAATGTTAAGTGTACCACATGACTTGCTCACACATATTGTTTCGTTGTCTTCCAGGGTCATGGCCCACCATCGCAACCCTACCTATATTCCAGCTGAGGATGACGTAATAACAACCAGTCTGGTTCAGCACTACATCCTGCTTTTTTCAAGAACCAGCCAGGACCAGCATGAGCGGACTGCACTGTGGAAAGATGTTGTCCGTAGGGTAAATGACATAGGCATGCATAACCAGACATATGAGCAGATGTGCAATCACTGCAGTGATTTACTTAGACATGTCCGGCAGCATGCGTCTGATGTCCGTAGACAACAGCTTGCCACAGATGGTGGGGTAACCATCCATCCCCCCCTCACCAGAGTGGAGGAGCTGCTCCTGAGCCTGGTGGCTCCTGGCCAACAGCAACAAAAGCACACATGTATCATCATGGAGGCCGGAGCCACCCAGCAAGTTCACACGGATCGTGCAGGTAACATGGCATATCTGTAGACTACTGTTACCTCGATTGGTAGATCATGCATATGTGAGATGTGTACTGTGTAGTTAGAAGATGTGGAGCCTGGTGCTGTGCAATACTGATAATTTGGAACATAATCTTTAGGCCTGTGACTGTCAACCATTGTACTACTGTAAGATTGCAAATCCACAGTAGCAATGCCACAATTGTTGCCACTAACAAACTGTCTCATATCCTTGTAGGTCCCTCTGGTGTGATAGCAAGGCAGCAGACGCATGCTGGTGAGTGTGTTCTACATTTAATATTGCAAATAAAATATGCATGTCATAGGTGAGTTGTAGGCCATGTACACATGTAACACACCTACGCATAATACATGCTGTGCATGTTTGCTGTGAGACTATGCACATCTCAGTAACTTGAGTAGCTGCCTCAAACACATGCAATACACAGAGCATCCCAAACAATTGTGGCTACAATGTAGTGGACATTGGATAGGCAGAGTCGATACACATGCACACAACATACACAACTTTGTCATATGCAGTACACGTTAATATGCTACACATGGCGTATTCAGACACCTGCTGTAAGATCACACTCCAGTATCCCAAATGTCATCCACACAGTTCACATAATATACCTGAGGGGTAGAGGCCTATCATGGGGTGGTGCGCCACTCTTCAACATACAACACATTCATGTTAGGCAATGCTCCATACTGGGCACCTTACAAACTCATGTAACAACTGGCTGTGAAATGGTGAATGTAGCCACAGTACTGCAGCTCAGGTACAGCATGGTAGTTGCCGGTTTGGCACACATTAGTAGCCTTGAGTGACCACATGATGCTGCATGATGATGGCTCATGGTACTACACTCCATCCAGTTACAGTAACCACAGTACTATTCATAGCATTCATTGCTATACACCTCAATGTTGTGTGTGTGCAAACATATGCACCTATACACAATATGCATAGCAATCACCATTTGCACAAAGTGGCACATATATGTCTTGTAATGCTATTGAGTGTATAGGTCACATGACACACATTGGGTATGTGTGATGTTTAATGTTGCAGTTGTGTTGTAGCATGCCATGTCATGGCTGGCACTGGCGTGTCTACAATATGTTGTACACTCACCATAACCACTGTACAATGACTATGTTGAGCAATGGTATTCCATCAGGTATACATGCACCACTCATCCTGTGTGTATACATAGCATGCATGAGCTAAACCTGTGTCCACAGTTATCTGCTAAAGACACAGATGCTCTAATCAGAAATGGATATCTATTTGACACACAGATACACATCCAGCCATGGTATGTATACTTGTGAGTGATGGTGCACAGGACATTGAAGAACTTTTAATACTTGCACAGCAATGTTGTGTCCATGTACACATTGTGTTCCAAGGTGAGTCCAATCACTGAACAACAACACACATGCATCAAAGCCATGTATACTGTTATTAGCAAGGACTGTCAACACTGGCACTGCATCCTGTTGAGTAACACACGTCATGCATGCTGATACATGTGATATGACTGTTTGGCTTGTGATACTGTACCCCACCATCAACCGCTATTGAGTATGTTCTGGATTGCTGGTGGTGTGTGTGTGTGTGTGTGTGTGTGTGTGTGTGTGTGTGTGTGTGTGTGTGTGTGTGTGTGTGTGTGTGTGTGTGTGTGTGTGTGTGTGTCTGCTTTAGTGAGGAGTGTATTTGTGTGCATGTGTGCATGTGTTCCATCATGTACAGGTCATAAAGTGTGTTTCCTGTCTTCCTCTCATAGGTGCTGAGGTTGGGCTGGTTCACTGCAGCAGGGAACCTGATGTCACTGACACAAATAGTGATAATGAGGATAGGTGTGTTGAGGCACAGGCATGTTTGCCAGGGTCTGTCGTTGGGCCACCAATCGACAGTACACATGTGTCCACCCCATACATGCACACAGTCATACTGCCAATACATTCATCACCAATGCCCTTAGCTGAGGGACAGTGTACAGTCGGCATTGGCCAGGACAGTGTGGTATCTATGGCACATGCATCCTGACACAGCAGCCATACCCAGATGTCTGGAACAGTACTACATAGGCAGATATCCATGGGTTCTTGTCGGAGCACTGCTGGTCATCGTGCCCCTGGCAGACGTGCCACAGGTCTTACAACCTCACGCATGTTCCAGGCTGTCATGGAGGCACAGGCATGTATGGAACGGTACACCAGACAGAGACTAAGTGCACAGAGGGGTCACAAGACCACTTTAAATGAAAGTATCCGTGACCTAGCAGGTGCCATCTGTAATTACACTGAGGTCACTGATAGACATTGGGTTGAGACATTAGATGTCCTCTGCAATGTCATGTCCATGTGTCAGGACAGTGCGGGATGGTTGAGACGTCAACGTGGATGTATGCCAGTGACATCAGCAGCTGGCTGTCACCACAGATGTCCCTCAAGTCACAGCCACTCCCGTAGTGCCAGTACCAGCCCCAGCAATGTTGGGGGTGGCCTGTCCATAGACCGTCCTAGAAGACCACGTGCACGTAGCTCTGGCCAGTCGCAGCAGGGACCTGGGTCCAGTGTACATCTGTCTACATCTGAGGATAGTACCCAGTCTTGCTTAGTACCTGATACTGTCAGTAGCACCCCTGCCAGGCACAGGTACCATATCCGTGGCCAGAGACGGTGATCTGTAATGCCTGGCAGGTACAATCTGTGGCTGTCCCACAAATCCCTGTATATGGCAGCCACATGGTGGAACTGTGTGCATGCAAACACACACACATAAACCAGACACCTAGGACTAACACATACCCACACACATTACATCAACATTGGCCCAGAGCAGTACTCTTTCCCCTCTCACATACACAAACACACACTCACACACACACACACACACACACACACACACACACACACACACACACACACACACACACACACACACACACACACACATACTTGTCGATTGTATGGCTCAATGTAGGCCTCTGGCAAACCAACAACACACCCTGAGCATATGATGAAACCTGTGCCACCTCCTGTCATCTGTAACATTGATGCAGGAATAGGCTAACATGGTGCTGATGCAGAGGGTGACTTTATAGCAGTATAGCAATGTTAGCATGTTGCCAGCAGTAAAGTGTAATGGTATCCTTGAAGGTGTAGCTGAGCAGGCATGATGCATTAAAGCTAAGATTGTCAGTGTAGTATTGTTTACACCAGTGTTAATTCCAGTAGTGTACTGTCCGCCCACATGCCACTTGGCTGATGTGTGTAGTATTGGCAGCATGTGTTTGAGAGTGGACGGTATGTGTGGGATGTGTACAGCACAGATTTGCAGGTGTACATTTGTGAACATGGTGGAGGTGCACTGTCTGCATGTACGTGCATAGTGGACACATGGGCAGGGTGACATGCCCTGTATTACACAGTGTTAACACTCCATAGTTTCTATTGGTGGTCAGTATGCATTGTACTACACACATTTTGCAACTTGGGTAAACATGTGTGTATGACATGGTTTGACACTGTGCTGTGGGTGATATTGTTACTATCTGTCATTGGTTTGCATTCTGGTAGTATACATAACCTCAACAGCCTGACCATAAACAATTGTTAGATGATGTCTTGACAACTGACACACAAATGTAGGACACACAGTAACATTTGGATCCTTCAAGTACTATACTATGCCAGTAACCAGTGGTATTCACCTGCACCCATTCCTGGGACCACTTCTGTTTGGCATATAGCTCTCTTAGGTACAAGCAAACACAGTAGGGATATGTCCGTCCACATCTGGAAATGCATACTGTGGCCTATAATGCATTCTCCAGATGACACACACATCCTCCACAAGGGTATCATACGTTCAGATACCTGTTGTCAAACCCATGCTGTAAATCTATAAGCCAACTAAAGCATAGTCATACACTTTTGCAAAACATAGTATCCCCACAGTACCACTTAGGTAGTAGCCCCCAACATGTTGAACAGGTACCGATGTGTACATACAGCCAAGTGTTACATAATCTCTCCTTTGGTAATCACATTTCCAAAGGCATTTTGAAATCCCTCGGTGGATCACATAAGCAATAAGGGCTCTGCATGCATATCCACAAGGGTTGTTGTACATGTATAATGAATAGCCATCATTGACAGACTTTGCTGCGTTTGAACAGGTCTGAAATATACCTCAGGCATAAACCCTCACTCACACTATTCAACAGAAACCATAATGAGTGTGTGTGACATGGATGACCTAGGCCAGGGATCACTGCAGTGGCTGGGCTTGTCACAAGAATACAGATGTGACCTAAGGTCTGGAAAGTGGCAGCACACTCTGGCAAAGATAACAGATGTGTTCATGGAGAAAGCAGGGTTCCAACTTATGAAATAATTGAGGTCACATGTATGTATATGTATTTGCCACACAGCTACCTGATGTGCAATGCACATACTGTTGTCATAGTGATATGTCATACAGTAGTAAAAGCAAAACCCACAACACATTGACCAACAGTGTCACACACATAGACACCAAGTGCAGGATTCAAACCCCTACCTAACTACTTTATGATAATAGAACAGTACACATTAACGCAACATGCTATACACATTTCTGGAAGTTTTTGTTTCCACAGGTATATTTGTAGGATGGTGACATCATCAGACTTGAAAAAGATAAGTATACCACTTTTAAGGTGTTTTAGTAGTCTCCAAAAAGGTTGCTCTTCTTGAAAGAGTTCACACCCAAACACACACCATTGTCAAGTGCAGGATTCAAACCCCTCCCTAATGACTTTAAGATACTAGAGGAGTATGCATTAACATGACACACTATACACATTACAGGGAGTTTGCATTTCCACAGGTATATTTCTAGTATGGTGACATCATCAGACTTGACAAAGATAAGTATACCACATTTAAGGTGTTTTAGTAGTCTCCAAAAAGGTTGCTCCTCACCAAGGAGATCACACACAAACACACAGTTGTCAAGTGCAGGATTTAAATTTTTATGATACTAGAGAAGCACGCATTAACACGACACACTATACACATTACTGGGAGTTCTCTTTTCCACAGGTATATTTGTAGCATGGTGACATCATCAGACTTGACAAAGATAAGTATACCACTTTTAAGGTGTTTTAGTAGTCTCCAAAAAGGTTGCTCCTCTCCAAGAAGATCACACACAAACACACACTGTTGTCAAGTGCAGGATTTAAACCCCTACCTAATTACTTTATGATACTAGACAAGTATGCATTAACACGACATGCTATACACATTACTGGGAGCTTTATTTTCCACAGGTATATTTGTAGCATGGTGACATCATCAGACTTGACAAAGATGAGTATACCACTTTTAAGGTGTTTTAGTAGTCTCCAAAAAGGTTGCTCCTCTCCAAGGAGATCACACACAAACAGTTGCCAAGGGCAGGATTCAAACCCCTACTTAACGATACTGGAGGAGTACGCAGTAACATGACACGCTGCATACGTGACTGGGAGCTCCTCTTTCCACAGGTATATTTGTAGGATGGTGATATCATCAGACTTGAAAAAGATAAGTATATCACTTTTAAGGTATTTTAGTAGTCTCCAAAAAGTTTACACCTCTCCAGTGAGATACACACAAACACTCCTCAAGTGCAGGAGTCAAACCCCTGCCTAACTACTTTATGATACTAGAGGAGTACACATTTATACAGCACACTCTACACATTACTGTAAGCTTTCCTTTCCACAGGTATATTTGTAAGATGGTGACATCATCAGACTAGACAAAGTGGGTTACATTAGGTGGGCTACATAGAAGGTATTTCTAAACACTTTGGCCATGTGATCATCAAAGGAGAGTTTACTATCTACCTGGGTCCCCAGGGCCATAATTACTTTCTCCGTACATACTGGATTACCACCTATGTGGTAATTTGTGTGCACTTTGTTTTATCCAAAGGGGATGACTATGCATTCTTTGGCATTCTGCTTGAGGGCATTGTTTTGACACCAGGTATCTGTCTCTGTAAGACCCTTCTGGAGGATGTTTGTGTCAGCCGTAGAGTTGATTATGGACCACAGTTAGCAGTCATCTGCAAACTTGTACAGCCATACTCCTCCCGTGCTTGCCTGTACCTCTGAACAGTATCTACTGAACAGGTGGGGTCCCAGGACCAAGACCTGTGGGATGCCATTTGTGACTGGTTTTGAGTCGGACATGACACCCGCAACTCTGAACATGTGTGTTTGATCTGTGAGCCAGTTGGCCACCCATTCTGTGACATAGCTGTTAATGTTCAAGCTGGCAAGCTTGTCCATGATGACAGAGTGGGGAATAGTGTTGAAAGTCCTTAGTGAGGTCCAGGTGGGCTGTGTGGACTACTTTCACCTCCATCTATGTCCTTGGTAACTATTTCAAATAAGTCAACTAGATTTAGGAGGCAGGATCTGCCTTTAACAAAGCCAAGTTGGGTAGAGTCCAGTGTCTGGAGGTCCCCAATGTCTCTGTTTATGGGTTCCATGATAATTTGCTCCATAGCTTTGTAGATCAGGCTGATTAGACCTATAAGGCAATGGTTTCCAGGTTCTGTTGTGGCACCCCCTTTGTGGAGCTGGATAACTGTTGGTGTATGCCTTTCTTTGGGTACATAGCCTGTGGTAAGGTTGAGTCTAGACAGTGAATGTAGGTGAGGGTGTAGTTCCTTTTGGGGCTGATGTAAGACACAGCCTGGGACACTTTCCAGTCCCATTGATGCTGTGTTCTTAGCTTTGGAGAGGGCTGTCTTTATCTGTATGTCCATGAAGTCTGGGGCTCTGCATTCTTCTGGGATGGACACAGGCCCTTTTGGGGGTGATAGGGGGGAGTTTGCACTGAACTTGTCC
Source organism: Protopterus annectens (assembly GCF_019279795.1). Classification (NCBI taxonomy): domain Eukaryota; kingdom Metazoa; phylum Chordata; order Ceratodontiformes; family Protopteridae; genus Protopterus; species Protopterus annectens. The sequence continues at coordinate 981,993,108 of NC_056741.1, read as the reverse complement.
CCCAGGATGTGGGCAATGTAAGTTGGTTCAGTGTATTTCTTGACATTTTTCAGTAGCTGACAGCATATTTGGAAGTTGCCACCTAAATGTTTGGTATAGCTAAAGAAGGCTTTGTGGTTGTTATTCTTACATTCCTTGGCAATTTGTATTTAGAAACTGGCCTTGGATTATTTTATGAGCAATCATTGTGTCTTCCTAATAATGATCAGTGATGCCTTTCCTTTTGTGAAGTTTGCTCTATCATGTGTTCGTTTCCTCCTTCTGTTGTATAGCTTATTTATGGGTGACAACCACCAGATTGGTTTCTTATTTTTAGAGGAGTGCATCTTTGTTTTATTTGGGATATCTCGATCCATGCATCCCTGCAGATGCTCATAGAATGCACTTGTAAATGATTTGGCAGATTGTATGGCATTATCCTATAGCAAGGGGGTTTTTGAACTTTCCATTTTGGTCTTGGGAAGTGTGCAGTTTGCTTTTGAAAATGTCGTCATAGTGGTTTCCTAGACTGGGGGGGGGGTGTGGATGTCCAGTGTGACTACTTTATCATCTGATATTATCAGCGAGGGATTTATCTCTGTTGTGGAACACTGGTACCCCATGTTGGTGATGATCAGGTCCAGTATGTTGTCATCTGTAGTGGGCGTGGTGACCAGCTGTTCCAGGGCATTTGAGTTTTTAAACTCTAGGAAACATTGGGCAAAGGACATTGCACATGAGTAATTCTCCCACTCAATGTTTGGGTAGTTGTAATCTCCTCATATAATGGTGTTTGATAGGACCTTTATATTTTCCACTGTTCTCAGGAATAATGAGTGAGGTTCCTGAGACAAGGTAGGTGATCTGTAACAGGCTACAATCTGATAAGCAGCTTTGCCCAATGTTAGTTGCACTTGCATGGTCTCCAAGGCCTTGTGCCATGCCACTAACCTGAAGGTGTGGGTATCCATAAGGTAAATGGATACACCCCTTCCTTTTGTATTTCACTCATGGTTTTGGTGCTGAAGATCAGAGGGATTGTGAGTGTTTTACGTGTAGCATGTCCAACAGCTCTGTGTTTGACATAGCTTTGTATGTTAGGCAGAGATCACCTCTGAGTAGGCGATATGCAAGAGAGTACAGCTGGAGCATTTTGAGATGGTCTGTGTATGGCATGTATTTCAGGCCACTAATGCTCTTTGTGAGGTATTGCTGCAGGCTTTCCAGTTGTTGTAGATGTCTTGTGAGGTACATAGCAAAAGGGGCGTTGTACTCTATTATGGATCTAGTGATTGATGAGTAGAGGGGAACAATGTCCTTTTCTATTCTGCATGAGACACCTTTTGTGATGAGGTGTGCCACATAGAAGGATTTCCTGACTACTGTGGGGATGTGATTATCACAGATGTGTCCACTGTCCACCTGTGACCCAAGGTCTCTTATCGCACTTTCAGTGTTAAGTATACTACCACCTATGTTGTAGTTCATGGCTACAGAGTTTTTACCAAAGGGGATGACAATGCACTTTTTGGCATTGAGCTTGAGGCCATGGCTTTGACACCAGCAATCTGTCTCAGTGAGGCCCTTTTGTAGGATGTCCACATCTTTAGTGTTTACAATTATGGCTCCTAGTTTGCAGTCCTCTGGAAACTTCATTAGCCACAGACCTTCCATGTTAAAGTTTACTTCAGGGAAGTAGATACAAACAGGACAGGACCCAGGACTGGACCCTGTGGTACTGCACTCGTCACTGGTCCAAAGTCATACATGGAGTCTGCTACTTTCACAGTGTGTGTTCTGTCAGTAAGCCAGTTAGCAACCGATCTTGTGACATAGCAATTTATACCTAGTTTAGTGGGTTTATCTATAATTCCAGAGTGTGGGATGGTGTTGAAAGCCATGGCAAGATCTACATAGGCTGTGTGAAACACCTTACCCTTGTCTATGGTTCTGTTGACTGCATCAATGTCATCTATCGGGTTTAGGAGACATGATCTGCATTTTACAAACCCAACATGGTTGTGGCCCAGAGTTTGGAGATTACCAATGTCTTTTTTTATAAGTTGTATGATGATACATTCCATGGCCTTAAAGAGCAGGCTCATCAGGCTAATGGGGTGCTAGTTCCTGGAGTCCATGGTGTTTCCACCCTTGTGTAGTGGGATAACCATCACTGTGCACCATTCAGCAGGCACAAAGCCTGAGGTGAGGCTATGACTGAACATGGTGCGTCGGTGTGGTGCCTGTTTGTTCTGTGGTTTGTGTAGAACGCAGCCTGGGAAGTTATCTGGTCCCATGGATGCTGTGATACTGGTTTTGGAGAGTGTTTTTTACCTGTGCAGCCCTGATGACAGCAACTTTGCAGTCTTCCATTATAGAGATGTGCTCTTTCATGGGTGAGAGGGGTATAAAGTAAAAACTGATCCTATCTGCTAGTATGTTGGCAATATCAGTTGGGTCTGTATATTTAGTGCCATTGAGCTGTAACTCAGAGGAGATCTGAGTGTTGCCATGACATAGATCTGTCTGTTGGGCAGAGATCTCCTGAGTAGACAGTATGCAACAGAGTACAGATTGAGTTAAATTCAGTCTTGTTGCATGGGGCAACTGTTTGAGGCCAGTAATCCTCTTGTTGAAGTACTTCAGTGGTCTTTCCAGCTGCTGAAGATGCCTAGTCAGATTCATTGCAAGTGTGTTGTGGTACTCTCTGACAGGTCTGATGACTGATGAGTAGAGGGAACCTCCTTTGACCTACATGCAAAGACCTTGGCAGTTTGTGGGAACACATAGCATGATTTTCTGACCACTTTGTGAATGTGTTTCTGGAAGTAGAGATGACTATCCACATTTGTCCATAGATCCCTTATTATCACCTCCATATTTAGGGTGTTGGCACCTATGTGGTATTTGCATGACTGTAGCTCGAGGCCATAATTTTGACACCACATCTGTCTGACTGAGACCCTTTTTAAGGATGTCTCTGTTGTCCCAAACATCGATTATGACAACTTTTTGGCAGTCATCCACAAACTTTGCTAAACATAGCCCTTGTGTGTTTGACTGTATTTCTGAAAAGTATACACCAGACAGGAGGGGTCCCAGGACTGAGCCATGGGGGACAGCAGTTGTTACCAGCTTGTACAGGAGACCACAATTCTTACCTTGTGTGATCTATCTGTGCCCCATTTAGCAATCCATCAGATGATAGACATATTTATGCACAGGTTGTTGATTTTGTGGATATGACATGTGTCTGGGATGTTGGCAAAGGGCTTTTCAAGGTCTATGTGGGACGTGTGTAGCTCAATTCATTGATGTATGTCCTGGGTGATTGCCTTGAAAATAGTCTAGCAGGTGTGGGAACCATGATCTGCCCATGACCAAACCGAAATTGGTAGGGTTGGGTGTTTTTAGGCTCCCAATAGCTCTGTTTATGAGTTCCATCATGATGGACTCCATGGCTTTGCAGATCAGGCTTAATAGGCTTATAAGACAATAGTTCCCATGGTCTGTTGTGCACCAACACTTGTGGAGTGTGCCAAACATTGCTGTAACACATTCAACAGTTTAATATCCTGTACAGAGGGGGAGGCTCAACAGACTGTTCAGGTGCAGGGTCTGTTTGTTCTGGAGTTCACTTATGACACAGCTAGAGAAACAATGTAATCCCATAGACGCTGTGTTTTCAGGTTTGGAAGGAGCTGTTTACACATTCTATATGTGACATCTGTGGTTTCACAATCTCCAGGTATGATGATAGGGCCTTTTGTCAGTAAGAGGGGGGTATGTATGTATGAGCCTGTCTGACAGGATGTTGGCAATGTCAGTCATTTACAGTTTGCACTGACTCAGGACATATATGAGTGTACATTGCTATTTATGACATAGCGGAAGGAAGCATCATGGTTCTCTATGGACTCCTTCACAGATTCTTTTGCCAGAACATGGATTGGATAATATTTGAAGTGCACATTGTTTATTGATGATACTGATTGCAGGTTTATTGATCTTCTTTGCTTTTTCACTTTCTGTGAACAACTTAAGTACTTGTGGTACATAGTTTGATTATGACAGGGTTCCAATATATTACGTGTCTGTTTTCATATAACTGTGTGCACAAGGCGGGATTGGTGAATAGTGACAGGTTCCTGGGGTAAAACATGCAACTGCCAGATATGTGTGGCCCACTGCTGTACTCAGACATGGCCTAAGTGTGTGAGCATGCCCAGTATGACCTTTCAGTATGTTGTTGCCTGACATTTGCTTTGTTTATTTAAGTGTATGAGCATGCCCAGTATGACCTTTCAGTGTGTTGCTGAATGAAATCCACTACATTTGTAGAAGTATGTGAGCACGCCCGGTATAGACATTTATACTAGTTGTATTTTTACTGCAAGGCTCACCTTTGTGTCATAAATCAACAGGGATCATGCTGTGCCTGCAGGGCTTCCATAAGACACTTTGCATAGACTTATCAACATTTCTACATACAGGGGGGCAGCTATTCTTTGTACATTTCTACCCAGGGGCACACCTGATTGTTACTGTGGGTGTACATAGGATGAGGGGTTCACCTGACACTTATACACATTTGCTAGGCCTGCACTGCTATGTAAGGTACACCATTTCAGTCTGTACTGTTGCCTATCATACTGGCTTGAGGCATACTACTGTACTACAGATCTTAGCGTCCAATGTCACGTATATTAGATTGTGACTTTATAGCCTACCCAACCCACATCATACCACCTGGCCTGCTGTTCTCTGTCTGCATAGGCCTGTGGGGGAGGTTACCCATATGCCTCTTTAGGGGTATGATACAGCATTTCTTTGTGTTTGCATTAGTGTACAATTACCCTGCTGTGTCTGTGCCAGCAAAATGATGTCATGGCTTAGTGGTTCAGTACTGTGACTATAGTGCACAGTATCCTGGGTTCGAGCCCTGTCACTGCTCTTTATTTTCATGCTGGGCAGACCAGACTGCTTAAGGAATAGTAAAGCAAATATGAGCATGTTTACCTGACTTTGCTCAACTTTGCCCAACTTTGCCAGACCTTGCCCGACGTTGTGCTAGTTAGCGCAGGCAATTTTGTTTACATATACTAAATAGTGGTAAAAGCTACTTAGCCCTGCTTTATATTGCTTAAAACATGGCAATCATGCCTCAGCTGGTGCTGCAGGGCTACCTATGTCGGATGCACATAGTACACTCCCTGTGCATGTTTGAAAACAGGTAGTGTCAAGTTAGGCATCCCTTTTATTTTATGTGCGAGTCAGAGAGAGGTATCATTTCCAGGGTTCCTACTGAGCCAGTGTATGTGCTATGCGTTGCCTCTTTGCCAAGGCCAAGGCATACTGGGCATGCCTCCTTCTGCCTAGTGGGGCAAGCTCAGGTTGTTCCTCCTCCGAGTCACGCTCTCCCTGTGATGGCCTTGGCAATGGTGGGGGGCTGTTTGGCCCTGCCCCATGCTGTTCCTGCTGCAGCTGTTTTCGCAGGATCATATTGTGTAGCATGGCGCATACCATGACAATTTGGGTGCATGTAGTTGGTGAGTACTGCAAGGCTCCACCAGATGTGTCCAGGCACCGGAACCGTGACTTGAGCATCCCAAACACACGCTCAATTACATTTCGTGTTTGTGCGTGTGCCTCATTATGGAGTTCTTGTTCAGGTGTGTGTGCATTTTTGATGGGAGTCATAAGCCACGGCTCCAGTGTGTATCCAGCATCCCCCACTAGGCGACCGTCAGGGATGTCCCCATGTCTGGTACAGCTGCATCAGATGCCAGATATGGGAATCGTGGTAGCTTCCAGGGCAGCCAGCACACACATTCAGTATTATGCCCTGGGCATCACACACGACCTGGCAGTTGATGGAGGGGAAGCCCTTGCGGTTGATGTAGGCCCTACCCCACTCACCGGCTGGTGCTTTGATGTGTATGTGCATACAGTCAATTGCACCCACTACCTCAGGGTATTCCACTAGTTGCTGGAAGAGACACATATTGCTGGCCAATGTCTCACGGGAATTGGGGAAATATACATGATCACCGACATGTGCTGACATGGCATTCAGGAATTGGTGGAGTACCCTGGATGCTGATGCCTGTGAAATCCCCATCATATCACCAGTTAGTCTCTGGAAGGTACCTGTTGCTAGTATTCTTAGGCCAACACATACCTTCATTTCCACTGGGATGGGTTCCCCTCTGTTGGTTCTGTGTATAGGGCGTGGCCTGCACAGCTCAACAATTTGCTGCAGGAGGTCTCTGTCCACTCTATAGCGCTCCACTATCTCCAGCTCATGTAGCCCCTGGTAGGTTACCTGGGGTCTGTACAATCTTCTCCGTCTCCTCACTGTGGGTTGCTCAGCAGCATTTGAAATGGCACCACCCTCAGCATCTTGCACATGTTGGCTTATAATAGCAATGACAGCCCCTAACATGTTTTTGTCTGAGTTAAGCTTTTTAAGTTTTCACTCTTTCTATACTGCAGTGTTGCAGTGTTTTTGAGAAAAACATGGGGAATGTTGTTTGCAGAGTTTTAAGTGCTGGGCTGGGCTTGGCTGAGCTAGTGTACTGCCTGTGTAATTGTCTGATTCTGATTTATTTCACCTGGCAGCTCTGCTAGTTCTCCTTGGTTTACTTCCTACTACTTCTTTTCCTTCCTTTTCCCTTTTTGCTTCTACAGGCGGCAGTGCCACGCAAACAAGCGCAAACATGTGCACACAGGCTTACACAGGCTTAGACGGGTGCACACGCGCTCACACAAGCTTACAGGTGCACACACGCACACGGTGTAGGCACGTTTGCAAGAAATTTCAGATATATCCACGGTGTACACCTTCGGTTTCTGAGTTTCAGCCAGGACAACTGCAGACACGTATTTTGCAATCCTGAGCAACTCATGTCAAACACAAGCCACTCTGGTCCAATAAGCTTACAGTCTTTCAGTCATACCCCCTCATGATGTCACCTATCTTCTACTCTACTACTCCCCTACTCCTACACTTACACTATAGGGACATGGCTCACATGCCAGGGAAATTTGGGATTCACTATCCTTATCCTCATTTGCATAGGATTGCCTACTAATGCTTGGTTACATCTCTCAAACTGAGCTTCCCCCCTTCCCCCCTTAGCAACCACTACTCAGCAGCCGTGTTTTCTTCAGCCTGCCATTCACCTGCATGGCAGAATAATCTTTTTATTAAACATGCCTAGTTTTGGCTATTTTTTAATTATTTTCTGGTTTTTAAAGCACTGTACGTTTGTGTGGCACTGCTCTATGCTTAAACATCGAAGATCAGGGAAAAAATTTGATTTTTATTAATTTTCAACATATAAAAATGCCAATGGCCTCATATTTTGCCATTGGCATGCTTCCTCAACTGGATGCATTCTTTATTTGGAGCTTTCATACCTCCGTTTTGCTATTTGCAGAACGGTACTCCGTTACCAATGGAGTACATTTCTGCAAATAACTCTACTCTTCCATGGACAGGTTGGTGTTTCCTGGATCACAAATTTACCTCATTTGCATAGCTTTCAGCAGCAAATGAGATAATTTGCATATCATAACACTGTCCATGCAAGAGTAGTTTTAGGAGCTGTCATGCATGCCCCTGCCGGCTATTGCTGAATCGCTCGGCAGACATATTGCCTGTCTGAAGTCTTACACTACTCTTAGACTCCGTGCAAGCCTTTGTGAATCCGGCCCTTTATCTCATACCAAGCAGGAGAATGCAAGAGATTTGGATTTGGCAGTATTGATGCAAACATGGAAATAACATACTGCATATTTTCATAATAATTAAGAAAAAAGGTTTTAGTATCTTCATTGTATTACATTCAAATGGACAGTGGCATTTTGTTTTTTCTGTCTCCACCAAGTCATTTTACATTATGCCTGTATTTAAGGTATAACTTACTGTGTTATGATGTTATGCATTAAACTATGGACATGTGCATAACAAGCAGCAATCAATAGCTACTATATTAACATATTATCTCTGTGTATCACTAATAAACAGTGTTTTTGCCTAGTACCTTGCAGTTTCACAAAAGTTGGGTGATTACGTTTTAAATGCCTTAATTAAACATTGTTGAAAATAATGTTGCAACACAACAATGTGTGCTAATATCAAACAGAAATCCTAAAAAAAGCATTGAAGACACTTATTGAGTTACCATTTTATACATATACAGATTAGCTAACAAACATAGTTTATTCTGGATCAAGCTGTCTAGAAAAGTTCTCTTAATTGTATGACTAGGGGCTCAAACCTTACCACTACACTATTTTTCTGGTACATAAAATGTAATTTTGTCATTTTATTATTACATCCTGATTGAATATAACATAACTTCAATACTTAAGAGCAAAAACTGTCACTGTGTTTTATTTTAATTTTAAACTTGGTATTGTAAAGTGTAATTATAGTATACTATGCTGTATATAGCTTAGAAAATATCACCTTCCACTTAATTTTACCTGCTTTTTAAGTTTCCAGTTTTTCTTTGTCTACAGTGTCTTCTGTGGTAGAATTACATATTAAGATCATTAATAGTAATAACATGTCTAAAAATACCTTAAACTATCCCTTAATGCAAGCAGTCATACACATTCATGTACATTCTTTAGACATATCATTGGATTCTCAGGAAATAATAGCAGATTAATAAAGAATGTGTATTGCATAACTACACATAACTATAGATATAAAACATATTTCCATGCAAGCACCAGAAATGAAAACAGTAACTGCAGAATGTATGGGAGCAACAGCTTTAATAAAATAACAAGACAAACAGAAAAATAAATAAATAAATGCACATGGCAGGCATGCATTTGACATAGGCAAAACTTTCTTCATCAGTAAGGAAAGGCAAAAAATTAGGTAGACTTGTATGCTTACAGACATTTTTCGTCCCATTTTCCATCAGTTTATTTTGTCTATCTAATATCTCATTTCACTGTGCAACTTTCCGCAGCTTTCTGAAAGATGTGGTCTGCAATCACAGCTTTCTCTTAGTCCCTCTAATCTACAGATCTCCTGAGCCTACTTTCAATAACATAATAAATATCTGGCTTGGTAATCCAGCCTTTCCTACTGTAGTATACTAGACTAAAGTCCAACAGTCTCCATCACCTCCTTGGTACACTGTCTAACCAGAAGTCCCAGCCATAGCAAAGCTTCACCTCTTACATTAATATTTTGTGTTGACCTTCAGAAGCCTTCCTCTTGTATATGCACTAATGATGTGCACCACAACTAGTTTCTAGATCAGAGGTGCACTTGCAATTTTGAAAACATTCTTGAAGATCTTACTGTGAAATGAGCAAAATAATTGGACTATCATACCTACATAACAAACAGCTAATGAAGAGCTAATTACTGATCTAAGGAAGCACACTATGATTTTTGAAGATATGCATCCTGGTAGTTTCCAGTCCAAATAGTAAAGTAGGTTCTATCCAGTAAATATTCAACTGAGAATATAACCATGAAATAAAACAAAAAAGTGACAAAGGCTCAAAGAAAAATGACATTTATTCAGTATAAAAAACACTCGCTCAAGGAAATCATAACATTTATTCAGTGTAAGCAATATATTTGCATAGAATTGTTGTTTGAAGACAATTTTTTTTAAGCTTAGTAGTTCCCACAAGACGCACAAAAATATATATCCTTATACCAAGCAAGTCAGTGCCATATTTTTCTTTAGTATCTGTGGTGACCCCTTACCAGGAAAAGCCGAAAGACAACATCTAGCACCTAATGTAGAGCCACTCAAGTTATCCCCGGGGTGAATTTTCTATTTCCCATCCACTCATCAAGATTTCTCTTGAAGAGGGTCAGCGAGGTGCTCTGCTTGATGTGTATGGAAAGTCTATTCCATACCATGGGCAGTCTCTGGGTTATGAACTTGTCCCTACAGTACGTTCTGTTGATTGTGGTAATGAGGTTGAGGTCTCTGGAACATGTGGTGTGGAGGGATTGTGATTTCTTTAAATGTAGAATTTCTAACAGACATGGCTTTGTAAGTCAAGCAGAGATTGTCTCTAAGTAGGTGATATGAGACAGCGAATACTTGGAGTTTTTTGAGTCTGTCCATATAGGACAAGTTTTTAAGGCCTAGGATCCTCTCTGTGAGGTACTTTTGCAGCCTCTCCAGTTGTTGCAGGTGTCTAGTGAGGTACATACCAAATGGGGCATTGTACTTGATGATTGGCCCAATAAGGGAAGAGTAGAGAGAGACAATGACCTCTTACTTACAGGATGCAAAACTCTTAGTAATGAGATGTGCCACATAGAAGGACTTTCTGAACACTATGGCAATGTGGTGATCAAAGGAGAGGTTGCTGTCAAGCTGTGTTCCCAGATCTCTTATACCGCCTTTTGTGTTCAGTGGACTATGACCAAAATTGTTTTTCTTATATACTCATTCATATTTCTGCTTGTGAAACTTTTCTAGAACTCTTTATTTTACAATGATATATTTTAACTATCAGTTTCAGTTAACGCTGTTATTTTTAACCTATATGCTATTCCCTGCTTTAGAAGTACTGTGCCATGTCCCAACATAGCTTGTATGAATTTCAATTACATAAATTTGATGTGATTCATTAGATTGCTGAGGACAACATTAGTACTGCTGTCAACTGCTTTGGTTAAGGATGGCATCACCACACCAAGCCCACATTAAGTATCATAGTCATTAAGCTAGTGCTTATCAGTAGATAATAGAAGTAGAAAAACATTTCTGAATATCAACTTTTTCCTTCCAATACAAATGCAATCTGAACCATACAGAAGCTAAATGAGTTCAGCTTGCATCTGTATGGCCTTTGACGTAGCGGTTGTATATGACTGTCATGCATTACTTTATGGATCAATCTGTCAATTACAGCTCAGAAATCCTGACTAACATTTTCTATCATTTAAAAAATTAAGTATTTTCTATCCCCACCCATGACTCTTTCATTAGTAGTTGAATGCAGTGAACATGTTTAAGCAACAAAGTGCTACATTTTTCTAGTCATATGTATACCCTCCATTTTTTTAAAGTTGTTTGACAAAATTATTGGGTTTAAATCCTTGATGAGCCAGCATCTTGTTAATAATCACTTCATCCTTCTTGCTCCATGATGGCTATGTATGTCATGCATATTGTATTGCTCTCAGCATCTAAATCAGGGTTTAAGCTCATGTGGGTGCTGTCTGGTCATCATATTTAATGATTGCTGTATAAAGCACTATTGTGCATTCTTGCAAAAAAAAAAAAAAAAGAAACAACAGAAGCAAAGGTCAATCTCAACTTTTTGGGGAGGGATAGCATGTATTCGTCTGAAAAAAAAGTGGTAAAATTGCCACATTTAATCCCCTTCTCACTTTGAACCACATTAATCCCAATGAATGCAGATGAGAATTTGTAACAGTGTTATTTTGTATAAACTTCTCATATTTGTCAATTCATTTTAGGCTGGCTTGCAGTTGTTACTGAAGTAGCTGACCTCATTACAATCTGGAGACAACCTGATGAGATTTAGCTTCCCAGCTGTCTGAAGCATAGCGGAAAGATAAACTCTTTGCTGACTTTCTATACTACATTAATGCCCAAGTCAATGATCAAGGGACCTGCACCCTTAGAAACAATAATCATATCTTTTGACTACAAGATAGAGCTGAATAGAAGGCTGTGATTATTTTCTAACAAGCTGGGCTGCTAGTGACAATTGGTTATGGGTTGCTTATAATGTGATTGAAAAGGCACAGGTAGATATGGGCATCCTGAGGAAATGTACAATTTGCTTAATGTTTACTGACAATCAACTAATTCTCAAACAAACCAATAAGGTATGTGAGAGATGTATTTAATAAAGTCACTGGAGGTAAAGCTCTAATGTAAAAGTACTGCTAATGTGAATGAGGCTGTCAGTAGTACACACTCTGTGCCCATCACACACAATACAAAGCAGACATAGACCCACATATACTGAGGAAATTAAATGTTGTCTTCCTAACCCCAAATACCTCATAGACAAAGCAGACATAAAAAATATCCTCAATAGCCCCAAATGCACTCTTTCAAAACAAAACCCACATCAACATACAGAGCCACATCTCATGGAGCCTTTACTTCTAAGTCTGTAAGGCAAGTCACCACAGATTCCAACATTCTGGTCATTGGAGACTCCATTATGAAACACACTGATGTCCGTCTCACCAGGCTGACTAGGAAAAAGTCATGGTCATTGCTTAGTATTGACAAGGATCTGCCACATTACGCATGTACTCAGGTTATTGGACCACAAGTACCAGTATGACTCAGTCATAGTCCATGTGGGTGTAAATGACCTGTGATGTACCTCCCTAGACTATATGTAGGGAGACATCATGGAGGTTTCAGAATATGTATCCTAGGCTGGTATAAGATTAGCATTGAGCAGCATTTTATCTTCTCCAAGGATGATGCCGCAATATGAACAAAAGATGAATGACTTTAATAATTGACTTAGTTTCTACTGTCATTCTAAGGGGGTGCAGTATTTGTCAGCATGGAAAGAGATGGCCTACAGATCATGCTGTTTTGCCAGGGCTGATCTTCACTTCTTCCCTCTAGGCTTTCAAATATTAGTTAAAACATTGTCTACCCCAAAGTGACTTTTTTAAGCAATGCCAAACTGAAAGTACTTCCAACAAGGCAAATTGAAACTAAGAACATTTAAAGGTGTACTCAATGCAAGGAGTCTAAACCTGAAACTCCCCTCCTTCAAGCTCTGCTTACCCTAGAGAATACTGATGTCTGTGCAGCTACTGAGATATGGTTTAAAGCCACAGAGAATAAATCTGTAGTGCAAGCCTATAATACTTTCCACACATTTAGACCAGCTGCTACACAGACAGGAACTAAAGGAGGAGGTTTATTTATTTACATCAAAAATAAATATACCTCAAGGTTGGTCAGACAGGACAATGCACTTCAGCTTCTCCACATTCAAATCACAAAAGGCAAAATCCCATACCACTTCCTTACAAGCTGTAGGTCCTCCTCTATGAACCAGGAAACTCATAATATGTATTTAAGCTTACTAGAAACACTGACCATCCAGTCTATTACCATATTCCTGGGTGACTTTAATTACTTCATTATTAACAGTGAATCATACACAAAACCAAATGTGCATGCTCATAGATTCCTGGATATTGTAAACACAAACTCCATGGCCCAGACCGTCAATATGCTGACCAGGGACACAAACATACTGGATCTAATCCTCACAAATATGACAGAGTGCTGCACATCCCCTAATGTAATGTCCTCTCTGGTAATGTCAGACCACAAAATGGTCTCTTTGAAGTAAAAATAAAACCCAGAACCCCAGCTAACCTTGGAATATTTAAAAACTACTTAAAAGCTAACTTTCGGCTATTAAGTGATAACCTGGTAAAATCTGAAGATCCCCAAAAACCTAGAGAACACTGATGCCTATGCAGAATTGCTCACAGGGTCCCTATACAAGCATGTTAGTAACTGCATAGATGCAGCTCTACCCACCCGGAAGAAGTACAGAACTAACTCAAAAAACAAACCACTCTGGTGGAATCACAACATCAATAGGCTGAATAACAGAAGGAAGAAAATCATGCTAAAAATTAGGAGGTGTAGAACACAACAGGATAAAAGCACTCTTATCAAACTAAATAAACAATTTACAGGAAAAATAAAGTCTATCAAAGACAAATTTTCCAAGGACAACCACAAAACATTCTTTAGCTATTCCCAGAACCTCAAAAGCAATACAAAATTGTGTGCAGAACACGTTAATGGAGCCACTTATACTGAGCCAGAGGACATAGCAAACCTTCTGGCAGACAAACTCAGCTCTAATTTTACCACACTGTTCCCCCTCAACCTTCCCTCAGGCAATACCATCAAATATAGCCTCTCCCCCTTTTAGCACTGAATAACAAAACCTCGATGGTCTCTCTATGTCCAAGAACACTGCACTGATGGGCCCAGACAAAATCCCAAGGTGCCTTCTAAATAGCATGCAATATGACCTATCAGGCCACCTGGAATCACTGTTTAACCATAGTTTCCAAACAAGCCTCTGCACAAAGGTGGGCCATCTATAGATCTTGGAAACATACAGCCCCATATGTCTTACTAGTCTCGTATGTAAAACCAAGGAAAGAATTATCATGGACATTACCAATAAAGACACAGGAAACCAGCACACACTGGACATAACCCAGTTTGGTTTTGTCAAGTGCAGGTCATGCCTACTCAACCTAGTGGACTTCTTTGAGAAAGACAATAAAGCAATAGATAAGGGCAGAATGGTTCACACTGTCTACCTTGACCTGGCCAAGGCATTTGACACAGTACCGCACTTGGGTCTTTTTTTTAATTCAGGAGGTCAGGTACAAACCTTCATGTCACCCAATGAGCCAGCTAGCTCACAGACAGACCTAGGAATTTAGAATTTGGGAGTCTACCTCTACAAAGAGGCCAGTGGCATCCCTCAGGGTTTAGCTCTTGGAATGACTTCTTTTTGACATTTACTTCTCTAAAATTCAGCCCAATGTTGAGGGCTTCTGGTTGACCAAATTTGCAGATGATTGCAAATTAGGAGCATTCATAGAATCCCCCAATGACACTCATGATCTCCAAGATGACTGACGCAGACAAATAACTTAAGTCAAAGCAATGGAGTAAAACTAAATGTCAAGAAATGCATAATAGTATCCTTTGGAAGTCATCTGTCTCTGGTAAAACTATCATATTGACAACACACCGCAAAGAGCTGACCCAGTAGTCAGAGACTTGGGGACACACATAGGTAGTAAAATAGCCTTGGACAATCATGTGTCTACAGAAGTGAGGAAATCATTCCATGTTGTACAACTTATAAACAAAGGTATGGCATCTAGGTCCAAGGAGGTCATTGTTCCACTGTAATCAGCATGCATTAGACCTATCATTGAGTATAATGTCCTCTTTGGTGTGTACCTAACCAGGCACATACAACAATTGAAATGTCCACAGAGGTTCCTCACTAACATAATACAGTGCATAAGTAACATGTCCTCTGCACACCATCTCAAAGCCCTATCCCTGTATTCTGTCTCCTATGGGCTGTTGAGGAGAGATCTATGCCTGGCTTACAAGTTATTGTCAGACCCCATTCTGATGGCCCTCCTGCATATCCACAAGACAAACAGCCCCATAATTACCTATTCTAAAGACTTAGACCTTGCCTGTGATATAAAGTGTACCTGTTGTAGAGACAGGTATGTATCCCAGAGACAACTCCTTCTCTGGAACAGGCTGACCATCCATGTGAATCAGAGTTTTTCCCTAACCCAAATAAAGTGTAAGTTGGACAATAGGATGGGGAACAGGAAATTCATCCCTGATTTGGCACCTATTTCTCTAATGGACACATACAGCCTATAAATGTCTCATCTTTGAAGCCCCTGCTTGCACTTATCAAGGGCACCAGAACTTGTCAGAGATTTGGGATGCATAGGATGCATGGCTAGGCTTAAAAAGGTCCAAGTGGTCATTAGCCTAGTACACACCTACGATCCTATGAACATAGATGTAGAGCACTGCTGATCCCCCAGGTGCAAAGTTTCAGCCAATAATAGTTTGTTTTCTAGCTTATGTCCAAATGGAGAACATTGTCAGAGAAGCAAGGCTCAAACTGGATTTGATGTACCTACATCACTCACTTTCTCTCCATTCATCCAATGGTAGAGCTATATGATATCTCTTGGACCTTAGTCACTACTTCCCTATGTTCCAGCTCCATTGATATAGATGGAAAAAGCCCTGCTTATGACACAGTTTACTTGAGTTCATTTACCAGTTCTGTTGCCTGTTGGAACTAGTGGGAATAAAGGGAGGAGTGACAAAGCTAAGACAGCTCACCTTTCTTTGGGGGATAGGATGTTATGGGCACTATAACTGAGAACCACTTGTCATATGGTCATCATATCTGTTAGACATACAAGGATAAATAAATAAAACTATTTGAATAATTCACAGATATATCAGATCAAGAGACAAATAGGTTTTATTACTAGTCATTTTCATTCTGGAAAAACATTTGGTATAATGCTGAAAATACAATGACATATGTGACCAGGACTGAAAGCTTTCAGCATCATTTTACAAATAAAATAAGAGATCTTTGTGGCATTTTCCTGTACTGAGAGTCTCACGGCACTTGATCTCCATAATTTCTCCCACACATGCCTAATTGTGTACCTCATTTTTGTGTTCAAGGCCTACTGAGATGAATTAGCATTTAATTACACAGATCTGACTTAAGATCAATCTAATGTAAATGCTAGGTGGGGATCACTGAGGCTTTAGTGAATATTGGTAATCTCTGATTGTATGTTTCACTTCTTGAAATGACTTTTGGAATGAAATGAAACTTGATAATAATATAATCACTTTGAAACATGCCTTAGATGCCTACATGAAAGGCCTTAAATTTCAAATTGTTTAATATGGCTGGATATCCCTGGATATTAATATGTATGTAGGTATGTATTTGTCACACACGAGTCCTCTCATTGCAACGTACATATGCACAGAAGAATAGCTAAATTCAACGTTTTCTAAAATATTTACAATTATTTGGCAGCTAGATAAACAAGGCTAATGCTAAACACCTTTTCTTTTTCGTCGCTCTACCTAGCTACCTATATAGCTATCTGCCTATTTATTGTTATTGATGGGATAGGTGGGCTGATCCAGGCACCTTTTTCAGCCAAGACCTAAGCCAAGCAAGCAACAATTTTGCAACATAAAAATTTCATTGACATTTAATACACACAAAAACTGCACGCTGTAGTAAATATAAAAACATATTTAAAGTGTGAATAGTAAGCAAAATTGTAGTTCGTAAATAGCCTTTTAATATAAATACTACAATTCTACGAAATATCACTTATACAGAGTTTCTAAAAAAATCCAGTGCTTAAGTATACAACATGTATGTTGTTAATATTTGGTGCATTGAAAATGAGTTAGATCACACATCCATATTTTTCTTCGATTGTTTTAGGGATTAACCCTGAAAACTGGATGCTGTTTACTTTTTTTTTCTAAAGTCATAGGGTTTGAAGTTCCAAGCAACTAATGGCAACTCAGAGTATATGTTTGCACCAAAATCTTTTTTTAAATAAATTAAGTCTAAACCGAGAAGAGGTTTCAGTACTTATGGAAGAAAGAGGATTCACAGTTGACTCAATTAAAATTTTGATTTAAGTGGGAGAAACAACAGGACGGCAGGTATTATGATATAGTATCTGTCAGTAGGTTTTTTTGCAGTTAAATGTGTAAAGTGTTAAGTTTTCTTGACTGCATTTTGAATAGTGTTCAAGCTTTCAGTAGAATAAAGTGTTATAACAGGAAGGCATTGCTTAAGTCTCGGCAACAGTATCTGGATGTCTGTGGCTTCTTCTGCTTCTGTAGGAAGGAGGGCAATATATTTCTAGGTGAATATAAGTGGAAGGAAGATTTAGTTTGTTATGCTGTGGATGAAGGAAGTTAATACCAGTTACTGAGCTAACAGAAAACGCAGGTACCTTTACTGAGTGACCCATAGGGCTTATGAAAAATATTTTGTGAGTATCAAATAGCATCAAAGCAAAGTTGGCACTGTTAATCATTAAATTCTTCCTTCCAGCCATTTGCAGTTATAGCTAAAGTATTCTTTAAGTTTAGTCTGGAGAGCAATAGGAGGGAGGCTGAAGTTAAGGATGATAACATAGCACATAGTTGATGGAGAGGCCATCAATGAGCCTGAGCCCTGTGGTTCTCATGTATTCTTATTAGGTAAAAATAGAATCAAAGCAAATGTCCAACACCCTATGTTTGAAGGGAAGTACAGCAACTTGTGGATAAGAGTATCAATTGGTCAAACAAGGTTAAGGAAAATGGCACAGCTAAGTTATTTTTTCTCACTGATTTATATGTGAAATTTATAACTCTATTATTTCTATTAGAGTGGTAAAACCAGATGTAAAGCTGTGTTGCTTACAGTGAGAAAATCATACTTTGATATTTGCTCTATAGGTGAATACATAAGTAGATTTTCCAAGAACTTTGGCAGTGGGAAAGTATGGCTAGAGATTTGTAATCAGTGAGAGAGTCTGGTTGCTTTGTCCATGGGTTTGATTCTGTAATGGTATGATTACTGGTGCAGGTGAAGATTCATACAGTATGTGTGAAGATATATATATAAGAGCCAGTGGTAAACTATATATGGAGCATAAAATGTAATAGATTTCAGCTGAAGCAACTGGAATCCTGAATATCAACTTGTATAGGTATCTACCTTTCTTTAGTGGGGATGTTAGTACCTCTTTGAGGTAGGGGGTAGGGTTGGCATAATAGTTAAGGTCAATACCTCACAGATACAAGATGCAAAGTTTGATTCTGACTTCTAGTTTTTGGCCAAGCTTGTAATAGCTCACAGATTGATAGGCTGGCAGGGTCTATATTATAACATCGAAATCTACAAAGATTGAATGTTATAATATCGAACCCTAAACACCGAAATCCGCAAACATCGAACAGTCAGAATGGCAACTTTTTTCCCAGGGAAAAAAAAATCACTGTTCCAAGAAACATACACAGAACACAAACACACACAAAAAACAGCAATCCACACACATACACTTAAAATCCTACACCTAAACCTAAACTAAACTTTACATACACTACTAGCTATCCACTTACCTTAACCCAACCCTAACCCTAAGGTTCGTCACTATCGCACACTCACCTCACCCGCGCCCTAACTCACCTAACCCGGCCCCTAACCCTAACCTACACACAATCGCACACTTACCTGAACCCGACCAGTAACGTTCCAACATATCGAATGCTGAAAACAACAAAGCCACAGCAACGGCCCACCAAATTCTTTCCCTGGGAAAGAATTCGGTGTCCTGCACCGTCGCTGTTTTCAGCATTCGACAAAACTGGTTCGATATTATAACATTCGAACTTTATAAAATTCGATGTTATAATATAGACCCAGGCTGGCATTTATCTGCGACAAGTATAACAACTAGGTTAGTCTTCTTAAGCGGAATACTGGTATGCTTGTTAAATTAAGTGGGGTGCTCTGGTCATTTGAATGAGATGAGAAGTCAAATTCATAATTTGACAGCTTAGTGAATAAGGAAATTAAGTATTTTATACTATCTAGAAAGTCCTTCTAAAGCATATTTTTAGTAGTAATTTTTCAGATTATTTATTTTAAATGATGTCCAAAATTGTTTAGGATCACTGAAGAGAGTTCTTTGTCTGTATTTATGGTACATGGTCGTAGAGAGAAAACTTCTGTTTGTGAAAAAGGCTGCTTGTCCAAATGATAACAGAGTGATGACTTTATCTCTGAAATTGTGTTGGCCTTTCTCCACTGTTTTGCAGCTCTAGAGTTGGTGTAAGTAATTTAGGGAGTGTGTGAGATCTCCTTCCACATGGGAGTGTGGGGGTGGGGTGGGGCTTGTCCCCTGCAAAAATAGCTTATGGTCACAGAAATTGTTTTCATTGATATTTTTCTGTGATTTGCCCATTGTGGAAAAGGCTTTCAACAGGTAATTGTGAATCCCTTAGAAAGAATAGTGGCTATACAGGGCTTGAATTTGTTTGTCTAAAGCATTATTATGATTATTTGAGGGGATGTACATTCCATTATTTATCGTTCTTGACTTTTGTGCTTGAACACTTGAATAATTTCTTGAGTAATCCATGGGCAAAGAGTTTGTGAGACATTTAACTTTAAGATAAATAATTTGCATTAAATGTGTTTTAATGTGTTATAAAAAGTAATAAGGGCAGTTATGGGATTGGTGTCTAACAGAGCTTCTGTTAATGCACAGCAATTCCTTTGGATAATACTTCTGTTGACATGGGAGCAGATCAAATGTGTTTTAAGAAATTATGATACTTGTGAGTTTTAAAGACCATGTTAGTATTACTGAGCAGTAGTCACAGAGGTCGTTGGCAATGGCAGATCCTTTCGGGTCTATATTATATTATCGAAGTTTCAAAACTTCAAATCTGATTATGGTCGATACCATATAATCGAAGTCTTGAAACAATAAAAATGTAATAAAACACAACAACCTACAAAAACAAACCATTTAAATGCTCTATGCAGGGGGGCAAGCCCTCCTGCACCCCCACACCCCCCGCTACTTAAATATACCAACTCTGAGATCGCACTACAGTGCAGAAAAGGGAAATCTTCCCTTTCTGAGCTGGACAGAGATCTTCATTAAAAGATTTGAAGTTTCAAGATGTATATGTATATATATATATATATATATATATATATATATATATAGAGAGAGAGAGAGAGAGAGAGAAAGAGAGAGATGTATATATATTTTTTTCTGGGAGGTCAGTTTCAAGAGGAAAGCATCTATTCTCATTCTTCTTAAAGATGGATCTGCTGGAAAAGTAGGACCTTTTACTTTATCCCCTTAATAATTATTGTTCACATGTCCTTTCAGGTTGTTACCATGGTTGACTTTTACTCACCCAAGTTTGATTCTGACCTCTAGTTTTTGGAAAAGCTTGTAATAGCTCACAGACTGATAGCCTAGCATGTATCTGTGGCAAGTATGACAACTAACTTAGTCTTCTTAAGTGGAATACTGGTATGCTTGTTAAATTAAGTGGGGTGCTCTGGCATTTGAATGAGATGGGAAGTCAAATTTATAATTTGATAGCTTAGTGGATATGCAAAGTAATTATTTTATACTATCTAGAAAGTCCTTCTAAAACATATTTTGGTTGTAGTTTTTTCAGATTATTTTAAATGATGTCCAAAATTGTTTAGGATCACTGAAGAGAGTGCTCTGTCTTTATGTATATCTTAGGTTTATAGGTTCATAGGATGATACTATGCTATCAGCACAGAGGCACTTATAAGCCTAGCCAAGAATTTGACCCATGTTTGCTCAAGTTCAGTACCTGTTCCCTGTCCAGCAGGGACACAGGTGGGGTCCCAAGGGTGTACTTTCTGTGTCCCATCCAGTCATCCAGGTTCTTCTTAAAGTGGGCTACAGAGGTACTCTGCTTGACATAGAGCGGGTGTCTATTCCACAGATGGGGAAGTCTTTAGGACACAAATCTATCCTGCCAACACATTCTGTTAGTGTCACAGATCAGGTTAAGGCCTTGCGTGTGGGTTGCATGAGTGGAGTTTGACTTATGGATATGTAGCAACTCCATCATGGCTGGGTCTGAGATAGCCTTGTATGCCAGACACAGGTCACCTCTGAGCAGTCTGTACGAGACTGAACAGAGGGACAGGGCTTTTAGCCTGTCTGTATAGGATAGGTGCTTGAAATGCTGGATTTCCTGGTCAGGAAACTCTGTGGTCTCTCCAGCTGCTACATGTTCTTAGCAAGGTAAATGCTGAAGGGGGGCATTGTACTCGATAATGGGTTTGATAGGGGAGGGGCACAGGGATGTTATGACTGCCTTGATCCTGGATGAAATACCCTTATTTATGAGGTGGGCCATGTAGAAAGCCTTCCGTACAATGGAAGCAACATGGTGGTCAAAAGTCAGGTTGCTATCAACCTGGGTGCCCAAGTCCCTCACGACTGATTGAGTGCTTAGTACGTTGTTATTAATGTGATAATTAGTGGGATGCCATTTTCCCCAAAGGGGATAATAATGCATTTCTTGGCATTCAGTTTGAGGCCATGTTTCTGGCACCAGTCATTAGTTTGGGTAAGGTCCTCTTGTAGGATGTTTACATCACTAGGGGAATTTAAGACAGTGCCCAGCTTGCAGCCATCTGCAAATTTGGTTAGCCATAGACCACTGATTTTAGCTTGCACCTCAGAAAATTATAACCCAAATAGTAGAGGCCCAAGACCAATCTTTGGAATGCACCACTCATTAAGGGTCTACTAATTGAGGTGGCTTCCCCTATTTTGACTGAGTGGGTTTTATCAGTGAGTCAGTTTCCTATCCATCTGGTAACATACTGGTTGATGCCTAGTTGAGAGAGTTTATATATTATGCCTGAGTGGGGAATAGTGTCGTAGGCTTTGGCTAGGTCAAGGTGCACTGTCTTCCCCTCATCCATGGCTTTGGTGACTGTTTCAAAGAAGTCAACCAAGTTTAACAGGAATGATCTCCCTTAAAGAGAGATATTAAAGAGGGACCTTGTGTTTGTGGAGAATGCGGCTTGCCCAATTGCAACATAGTGATGGGCTTTTCTCTGAAATAGTGTTGGCCTTTCTCCACTGTTTTGCAGCTCTAGAATTGGTGTAAATAAGTTAGAGAGTGTGTGAGGTCTCCTTCAACATGGGAATGTGGGGGGCTTGGCCCCTGCAAAAAAAAGCTTAGACTTATGGTCACTGAAATAGTTTTCATTGTTTTTTTTTCTGTGATTTGCACATTGGGGAAAAGGCTTTCAACAGATAACTGTGAATCCCATAGAAACAATGGTGGTATTACAGGGCTTGGATTTGTTTTTCTAAAGCATTATTTTGATTATTTGAGAGGATGTACATTCCATTATTTATCATTCTTGATTTTTGTGCTTGAATACTTGAATAATTTCTTGAGTAATCCATGGGCAGAGAGTTTGTGAGACATTTAACTTTAAGACAAATAATTTGTATTGAATGGATTTTAGTGTGCTATAAAAGGTAATAAGGGCCGTTATGGGATTTGTGTCTAACAGAGTTCCTGTTAATGCACAGCAATTCCTTTGGATAATAATTTTGTTGACATGGGAGCAGAGTCAGATCAAATGTGTTTTAGGAAGTTATGATATTTGTGGGTTTTAAAAACCATGTTAGTATTACTGAGCAGTAGTCACAGAGATCGTTGGCAAAGGCAGGTAATTTTATAGAGAGAGAGAGAGAGAGATATGTGTGTGTGTGTGTGTGTGTGTGTGTGTGTGTGTGTGTGTGTGTGTATATATATATATATATATATAAATATATATATATATATATATATATATATATACATAATATATATATATATATATATATATATATATATATATATATATATATATATATATATATATATATATATATATATATATATATATATATATATATATATATATATATATATATATGTATATATATAATATATATATATATATATATATATATATATATATATATATATATATATATATATTTTTTTTTTTTTTTACTTTTCTACTTAAAGACAGGTCTGATGGTAAAGTAGGACCTATTACTTTATCCCCTTAATAATTATTGTTCACATGTACTTTCAGGTTATGACCATGGTAGACTTTTGCTCACTCAAGATTCAGCTGCTTGCAACTTACTTGCTTACAAAAGAGTATTTGTCTGTATACTCAACTGGAAAAACTCAAATGCACAATCTCTCTCTGTAAATATATTCTCTTGTTGTGTGTTTTACCTCAATGGCAGCAAGTTTGTTTTACCTCAATGGCAGCAATATTATGATATTATGAGTGCAGAGTGCCCACAATGATGGAAGAGTGTGTGGGGTGGTTGGTCGGTCCATCCAAAAAAAACCCGCTTTTAAAATTCAATTCTGATTGTGCATATTTCTGGATTGATTGTCAATGTAATAGTGGCACACATCCATACTCAGGCTGTTTGTTTCTGTGATAAAAATAGATCCCCTGACTACACTACTGTACATAACATTTTCACTAGTTTACATAGAAAGATGCACAATACCTTCTTTCTGTATTTGCTATACACAGAAGGGTAAGGTATAGCAATTTTCCCTAGCTTGCAAATAATCTAAAATCTCTGATGACATCTTGTCACCCTGTCTCAGAACAGACAGAAAATTAAAACACTTCTGGAATTTTACTAATGTAATGTTAAGATCAGGGGTCTGCCATGGCAGACCATTTCAGAAAGAGATTCCTTTTAATTTCTTGAAATTCTTGTGTTCTGGGACTTAGGTTGATGGGGTTAACAATCTGCTACTTTCCCAGGTTTCACAATCAGTGAATGCATTAACCCCATTTCACGGTGTCTGAGTGGCTCTCTCTCTTTGCCTACTATCTTGATCTTCTGTCCCTCCCTCCTTATGTCAGGCTATCCTCTCTTGTTTCTCAGAACAATCCCTATGGTTTCTCCTCAACAACTATCTTGCTTCCTTTTCAGAAGAAATCCCATTAAAGTACAAGAGTTCACATCTATAATCTCTTTATCATCTTAGGAACAATATTGTTAGTCTGGAGACAATTAATGATAAAACTTATGCAAATCGACAGTATACATGGAATAACATGATAACTCAGATTGTTGAGAACATGGTTAACTGGAGATCTTTGACAATATTTGTCTCTTATTGTGCAATTGTTCCTATTTACACTTTCTTAACTAAGTGTACTATATGTCCTTGAGGGGCATAATGTAAAAAGTTATAGCTATAGACAGTAAAATGGGATGTTACTGTTTATACACTATGAACTACATTATTAATGCTATGCATAGCTTGTTACCCAAAATAATACCATACTTTGATATTTTTGAATATGGATGGAAACAAATGAGCATCAGAAATTTAATAGTATACAGTGAAACCTTAAATGATAGTGGTAAAACATTGTTTCTTTCACTGCAGGCTGTGCAACATAAGAGCTATGAAGCATATTTTTTCTATGATTTCACCCTTAATGCCATCATACCACTTCAATTACATTATACATGGTACTGTGTGTGAAGATGGATGAAGGCTGCCAGCCTAGCTAGATAGTATTTTGTAGATAATTCTGTCATTTGTAAATATTAATGTAAGCAACAGGCTTGTTCTCTTAAATGTGAAAAGACTGTAGTGGATGTTGAACTGAAAAAATGTAACAACTGTAAGAAAGCTAAGTCACGCATTGTGAAATTCTTGGATCTCCAGAGCTCGGAGCAACTCTGTCTGGGCTAGCACATTCCTTCTATTGTTTTAACTTAAGGAATAATTACTTGAGTTTGCATATGGAATGTCTTTTATTGCTGTAGCTTCCTGCAGGTGCAAGATAACAAAAGAGCTGTTAAAAATGTAAATGTTGAGTTTCTGCTAGCCTGGGAACCAGAAAGAAATTATGTAATCTGAAATGAATCAGTAGCACTGTGTTATCAATTTAAGGACAGAAAAAATAAGAGCATTTAGCATTTGTCTTGAAAAAATCCAACATTACCAGCACTGTCTTGCTCTATATGTAAGTTTAATTTAGAACTTTGTTTTCTCTTAGATATAGCTAGGAGCTAGGAAGATTCGATTATTTTTTTTCTGTACTGATGTCAGAACTATTCTACTGTATTATTTTAAGCATTTTCCTGTGATCTCTGAACTCTTGACTAGCACTGTGTAGCAAAAAGTATTGTCTTGCGTTTTTTATTACTTATTATTAAATATTTTTAAACCTTTCAACTGTGGCTGTTTTGTGTAGAGATAATTTAAGCTCTAAGAGTACATTGCATGTATTTAGTGATACTGTCCAAGCCACTACAATAAGCCTTGACTGTTCAGTTGCACTTACCATTTGGATAATAATATTGCACAGTAATAATTGGACACCCTTTGTTAAGGGCTTTTTTAGTAGCTGATAAATATTAGTGGGTGGTGGCAAGTGGTACTACCGTATAGTATGGGTAAAAGGGGCACAGCTGGAGAACCTGTTCCAGCCTTCCCCAGGAGTGTCTGTGTGGTTGTATATAACTCTTATCTCAAAGTGTGTGTGTGTCAGCTACTTGGACCAGGACATGAAACACTGGTTGGACAGAGAGGGTGCTGGAGGTGTTAGCTTGCCCATTAGGTTGAGATCTGTACCCTATAGCTGTGCCAGTGGGGAGTCTTATTGGGGACCTGCAGAGAAAGGGAAAAAACAGTCCCAGACTGACTGTGATCTCTGTGTGCTCTTAAGGGAAATTGTACTCTACAGTGTGTGTATTTATTATCCTTTCCCTATATGGATGCCCCTCACTGGTGTTAGTGGTGAGGATTGAGGCTCCTTGATTGCTGGGCTAGTACACGGGTGTCACATATTAATTGTTTGACAGTGGCGGGATATCCACACCACATATTAATTGGTTGGCAAAGAGTTATTGGCTTGTAGTGGTGTGAGTGATGTGAATTCCTGTAGCTCTTATGCAGTGATCTCTGAAGGTGTTTTTGTACTCTAAATCAGCCATGAATACTCTTGAATACTCAAGAGTTCAGATCACAATTGTTTTATTTCTTTTGTTAGCTTAGTTAGTCAGGGAGAGCAGGCAGCATGTCAGCAGAGGAGTATGGAAAGCTGACAAGGAGCCAGCTGGCTGAGATGTGCCAGGCTAGGGGACTAGTGCATGAAAACCTGACTAAGGCAGACATGATTGCAGCTTTGGTCACAGTTGCATCCGGAAACTGTAACCAAGAGGGCGATCAGACTGGCAGTGGAGATGTACCACACTCAGAGAATGGACAGCTTAACCTTTCTGCAGAGGACTTAAAAATCCATCTGGAGCTAAAGAGACTTGAGTTGAAGGCCAGGTGTTTGGAAGTAGAACCAACTGAGAAACTGAGGTGTCTAGAGAGTGAGGACAAAAAAAAAACTGTGATGTTTGCAGGCTGAGGAGAAT
Source organism: Protopterus annectens (assembly GCF_019279795.1). Lineage (NCBI taxonomy): Eukaryota > Metazoa > Chordata > Ceratodontiformes > Protopteridae > Protopterus > Protopterus annectens. The sequence continues at coordinate 981,966,479 of NC_056741.1, read as the reverse complement.
AAGAAACTGCTACACCTGGGAGCTTAGGAAAAGGAAAGTCAGAGGCAGCACAAGAAGGAGTTGCTGACTCATCACCAGAGTCATGGAAGTAATGGGGAAGGGAGTAACCAGACCCTAGAAACACAATAGGTCAGGAAATTTCTTCTGAAGTTTAAGGACTGGAATAATTTTGATAGTTTTATTCATATGTTTGAGAGGGTATGTAAACAGTAAACAGTATGATGTTGACCAAAGGCTCTGGGTACGGTTCCTGACCCCCTTACCCCATGGTAAAGCTGTAACTGTGTTGTCCAAAATTTCTGATCAGGAATGTTTTGATTATACTACTGTTAAGAACTGTTTGTCAGAATTTTTTAAGCTAACACCTGAAACTTATAGGAAAAAGTTTCATGAGCATAGACGCAAGGGAGATAAAAGTCTGTGTGAATATGTTACTGAACTGAGCACTTATTTTCAAAGGTGGGTGAGTGCATGTCAGGTCACCACTTTTGAAGGGCTGGCAGACCTTTTTGTGAGGGAATAAGCCCTTAGCACTTTACCTGTGGACATGAGGATCTGGTTAGCTGACAGACAAAGTGCTACTTCAGATGAGTTGGGGAAGAAGGGACACCTATATCTAGCAAGCAGGGCATCCCTACACAGGAAAGGGACCCCAATACTACCCATGGGTCTAAAGGAACCCATGGTCGGCAGGCCAGACTGCCCCAACAGAATCTGCCAGTAGTAGCAGAAGCAACTAGTCCAGGTACATGTCCAGGACCTATGGTTAAATGTTTTGAATGCACCCAGTGGGGCCATGTGTCATACAGATGTCCACAGATGCAAGGTAAGTAAAAAAAGTGAGGGGGCCAGTAAGTGGGGAAGACAAAATGCCAATAGTAGGTTGTCTTGAGACAACAGGGGTACCCAACTACCATCTTGTAGATGTCCTGATAGGGAAGGATTTGGATGAGGCAGTGCCATGTGCTTATGCAGGTACAGCCAGTCAGGTTAGTAGAGAAGCATGTGGGTCTGGTAGCCTGGGAAGACCCAGACAGAGTGCATACTTGCAGCCAGGAATGGTGAGGTGGTTACTTCAGGAAGGGAGCTACTCTGTAGCAGTGAGACTGTATGTGAGCCACAGCTGCTTGTGGGTACTAATGTTCTCTTGGACAGTGTGACTGCAAAGGTAAAGGTGAGCAGTAGTACCCAGGCTGACAGTGAGTCACCACTGTCAGAGGATGCCAGACTTACTCTAGAAGGGGAGCTGGGATGGGTCAGAAAGAGAGAGTTGAGACAGGCTCAGCTCTCAGGCCGTACATTGCAAGGCCTGAGGCAGGTAGCTACTGAGGCAGGGAAGGAGGAACTTGTATACAGGGGAAAAGGGTTACTGTATAGAGAGTGGACTCTGAGGGAAGGCTAGAAGATAAGGGAGTAAAGCAGTTGGTATGCCTAGAGCCTACCGTCTGGCAGTTCTAGCCATAGCCCATGATATTCCCTTTGCATGTCATATGGGCATAAAACGTACAGAGAGACATATTATGCAGAGCTTCTATTGGCCTTGAATTTCCAGAGATGTAGCAGGGTACTGCAGGACCTGTGAACAGTGCCAAAAGGTAGGCAAGGCAGGAGAAGAGGTGAGAGCTCTTTTGATGCCTTGGCCTGTGATTGAAGAGCCATTTCAGAGGGTAGCTATGGATATTGTGTGGCCTTTGAGTACCCCAAGTTCCACAGGGAAAAGGTATATCCTAGTAGAGTAGATTATGCTACAAGATACCCTGAGGCAGTGGCTTTGCCCTCCATTGAGGAAAAAAGGCGGCACATGTTTTGTTAGGGATTTTTAGCAGGGTACTTTCCCCAAAAGAAATACTGACCGATAGAGGTACCAATTTCATGTCAGACATGCTGGCTTGTCTGTGCAAGTACTGTGGGGTGAAGTACCTGAAGACCATCCCCTACCATCCCCAGACTAATGGTCTGGCTGAGAGGTTAAACTCTACAATCAAGTCCATGCGACAGGCATTTTCAGATCACTTTAAGAGGGAATGGGACAAATATTTGCCCAATCTGTTGTTACTTACAGAGAGCTTCCCCAGGAATCCACAGGTTTTTCACCCTTTGAGTTGTTGTATAGGCATAGGGTGAGGGGACCTCTAGATTTAATTTGAGATGAGAGGGAAGGTGAGTCTGAATCTCACAAGGATTCTGTTGTAGCATATGTCCTAAATGTCAGTACAAGGCTCAGGGAACTCATGGGCTTGACCCAGGAGAACCTGGCAGAAGCACAACAACAACAAAAAAAGGTATGGTATGACAGGGATGCTTGAGCTAGAGAGTATGATGTAGGGCAGCAGGTAATAGTTCTCATTCCTGTCAGACACAACAAGCTGCAAGCTGCTTGGGAGGGACCCTACAAGGTGGTAAGAAAGGTAAGTGATGTTAACTACATGGTAGAACTGCTAGGCAGGAGGCAGGAGCACAAATTGTACCATATTAACATGATGAAGCCTTACCATGATAGGGAGGCCCTTGTGCTGAGCATCTGCAGTGGATTGCAGGAGGAGTCTGAGGGAGATCTGTTGACTGATCTCTTCAGTGAGGTTCGGACTGACACCTCAGTGGAAAGGCTAGCAATGTCCCAGCAGCTATCTCCAACCCAGTTTTGAGAAATCCAAGAAGTGTTACAGGAGTTTGGGAATGTGTTCGCTGGGAAACCAGAGTGCATCCACCCAGTGCATCACCAGGTGGATACAGGATCCCAAAGGAATATTAGGCAGGCCCCTTATATGGTGCCTGAGAGAGTCAAACAGACTTTGAAGGAGGAGATACAGGAAATGTTTGAACTAGGGGTAATTCAAGAGTCCAACAGTCCCTGAACCTCCCCAGTGGTGCTGGTGCCAAAGAAGGATAGCAGCACCAGGTTCTGGTGGACTACAGGAAATTAAATAGTCACACCAAGTCAGATGCTTACCCCATGCCTAGTACAGATGAGACGCTATTGCAGCTGGGTGGGGCTAAGTATCTTACAACTATTGATCTTACTAAGAGTTACTGGTAGGTGGCCTTGACATCCAGTGGTAGAGAAAAGTCAGCCTTTGTGACTCCTTTTGGCTTGTATGAGTTCACAAAGATGCCCTTTGGGATGAAAAATGCTCCAGCAACCTTTCAGAGGCTGGTAGATCACATCCTAGCAGGAGCAGGATGGTTTGCCCTTTCTTATCTAGATGATATTGCCATCTACAGCCATTTCTGGCAAGAGCACCTTCAACATGTCAGGGAGGTGATGGGCAGACTACAGAGGGCAAGGTTGAGCATTAAGCCCAGCAAATGTCAGATGGGTATGGCAGAGGTCTCCTACCTGTGACATAGAGTGGGGAGTAGTAAGATCAGGCCAGAACCTACCAAAGTGGAAGCCATTCAGGCATGGCCAGCACCTGTTACCAAAAAGCAGATGAGGGCATTGTTAGGGACAGCAGGGTATTACAGAAAGTTCGTCCTTAGTTATAGTACCATACTGCTCCCCTCACAGACCTGACAAGGAAAAACAGGCCAGATAAGGTAATGTGGACCACAGCCTGTGAGCAGGCATTCCAGTAGCTTAAGGAAGCATTGGGAGGACCCCCTGTATTAGCCAGTCCAGATTACAGCAAATAATTTGTTGTGCAGGTGGATGCTTTGAACCATGGGGTAGGGGCTGTACTTAGCAAGATTTCTTCAGAGGGAGAGGAGCACCCAGTGGTTTATCTCAGTCATAGGATCCAACCCATGGAGGGATGGTATGCAGCTGTAGAAAAGGAATGTCTATCCATAGTGTGGGCACTGCAGAAACTTCAGCCTTATCTGTATAGAAAAAAATTCATTGTAGTGACAGACCTCAATCCCCTAACATGGTTAAATGGAGCCAGCCAGCAATATGCCAAATTACTAAGATGGAGCCTAGGGTTGCAAGCATATATTTCAGTGCAGCACCACAGTTGGATTAGCAATGCCAATGCAGATGGGCTCTCAAGACATGGGGTAAAGTATACTCAGATAGACCTAACTCTCTTAAGCAACTTTTCTCAAGGCTCACTTGAAAAACTGGCTTGAGCTCTTCAATGGGGGAGATGTGTGAAGATGGGTAAATGCTGCCAGGCTAGCTATATAGAATTTTGTAGATAATTTGTCATTTGTAAATATTAAATATTTGTAAATATTAATGTAAGCCTCAGGCTTGTTCTCTTAAATGTGAAAAGACTGTAGTGGATGTTGAACTGAAAACATGTAACAACAGTGCACTCTGCTGTAAGAAAGCTGATAGGTCAAGCATTGTGAAATTCTTGGATTGCTAGAGCTCAGATTCAGTCTATCTGGGCTAGCACATTCCTTCTATTGTTTTAACTTAAGGAATAATTACTAGAGTTGACTTGTGGAATGTCTTTTATTGCTGTAGCTTCCTGCAGGTGCAAGATAACAAAAAAAAATGTTAAAAATATAAATGTGGAGTTTCTATTAGCCTGGTAACCAACAAGAAATGATGAAATCTGAAATGAATCAGTGGTACTGTGTTATCATTTTAAGGACAGAAAGAATGAGAGCATTTAGCATTTGTCTAGAGAACATCCGACATCACCAGCACTGTCTTGCTCTATATGTAAGTTTAATTTAAAACTGTGTTTTCTCTTAGATATAGCTAGGAACTAGGATGATTAGATTAGTTTTTTTTCTGTATTGATGTCAGAACTACTCTACTGCATTATTTTAAGCATTTTTCTGTTGATCTCTGAACTCTTTACTAGCACTGTGTAGCAAGAATTATTGTCTTGTGTTTTTATTACTTATTATTAAATATTTTTAAACCTTTCAGCTGTGGCTCTTTTGTGTAGAGATCATTTAAGCTCTAAGAGTACACTGCATGTATTTAGTGATAATGACCAAGACACTCCAATAAGCCTTGCCTGTTCAGTTGCACTTACCATTTGGATAATAATATTGCACAGTAATAATTGGACACACTTTGTTAAGGGCCTTTTTAGTAGCTGATTAATATTAGTGGATGGTGGTAAGTGGTACTACTGAATAGTGTGGGTAAAAGGGGCATAGCTTGAGAACCTGTGCCAGCCTTCCCCAGGAGTGTCTGTGTGGTTGTATATAACTCTTATCTCAAAGTGTGTGTGGGTCAGCTACTTGGGCAGGGACACAAAGCAATGGTTGGACAGAGAGGGTGCTGGAGATTTTAGCTTGCCCACTATGCTGAGATCTGGACCCTATAGCTGTGCCAGTGGGGAGTCTTAATGGGGACCTGGAGAGAAAGGGAGCAACCAGCCCCAAACTGACTGTGATCTCTGTGTGGTCTTAAGGGAAATTGTACTCTACTGTGTGTGTATTTATTGTTTTTTTTCCTATATGGATGCCCCTCACTGGTGTTAGTGGTGAGGATTGAGGCTCCTTGATTGCTGAGCCAGTGTATGGGCATCACATATTAATTGTTTGGCAGTGGTGGGATATCCACACCACATACTAATTGGTTGGTAAATAGTAATTGGCTTGTAGTGGTGTGGGTAGTGTGAATTCCTGTAGCTTGTGTATAGTGATCTCTGAAGGTGTTTTTGTACTCTAAATCAGCCATGTAGTGAATACTCAGAGTTCAGTTCACAATTGTTTGATTTCTTCTGTTAGCTTAGTTAGTCATGGAGAGCAGGCAACATGTCAGCAGAGAAGTACAGAAAGCTGACAAGAAGCCAGCTGGCTGAGATGTGCAAGGCTAGGGGGACTGGTGCATAGAAACCTCACTAAGGCAGACATGATTGCAGCTTTGGTCACAGCTGCATCAGAAAACAGCAACTATTTGGATGATCAGACTGGCAGTGGAGATGTACCACACTCAGAGAATGGACAACTTAACCTTTCTGCAGAGGACTTAAAAATCCATCTGGAGCTAAAGATACTTGAGTTGGAGGCCAAGGATTTGGAAATAGAAGCAAGTGAGAGACTGATGCATCTAGAGAGTGAGGACAATGAGAAACTGCAATGTATGCAGCCTGAGGAGAATGAGAAACTGCTATGCCTGGAAGCTGAGGAAAAGGAAAGGCAGAGACAGCATGAGAAGGAGATGCTGACTCTTCACCAGAGTCATGGAGGTAATGGGGAACTGAGTAACTGGACCCCAGAAACACAAAAGGTCAGTAAATATCTTCCACAGTTTAAAGAGGGGGATAATTTTGATAGTATTATTCATATGTTTGAGAGGTTATGTAAACAGTATGATGTTGACCAAAGGCTGTGGGTATCGTTCCTGACCACCTTACTCCTTGGTAAAGCTGTAACTATGCTGTCTAAAATTTCTGATCAGGGATGTTTTGATTATACTACTGTTAAGAACTGTTTGTTTGTTAGAAATTTTAAGCTAACACCTAAAACTTATAGAAAAAAGTTTCATGAGCATAGACGCAAGGCAGATGAAAGTCTGTGTGAATATGTTGCTGAAGTGAGCACTTATTTTCATAGGTGGGTGAGTGGATGTCAGGTCACCACTTTTGAAGGACTGACACATGTTTTGGTGAAGGAACAAGTGCTTAGCACTTTGCCTGAGTACATGAGGATCTGGTTAACTGATAGACAATGTGCTACTTCAGATGAGTTGGGGAAGAAGTGAGACCTATACCTAGCAAGCAGGGCATCCCTGCACAGGAAAGGGACCCCCAGTACTGCTTATGGGTCTAATGAAACCCATGGTGGGCAGGCCAGACTGCCCCAACAGAATCTGCCAGTAGTAGGGGAAGCTACTAGTCCAGGAACACGTCCAGAACCTAGGGTTAATGTTTTGAATGCAACCAGTGGGGACATGTGGCATACAAATGTCCACAGAGTCTAGATAAGGAAAAAAGGGTGAGGGGGCCAGTAATTCGGGAAAACAAAATGCCAATAGTATATTGTCTTAAGACAACAGGGGTACCGAACTACCATCTTGCAGATGTCCTGAAAGGGAAGGATTTGGATGAGGCAGTACCATGTGCTTATACAGTTACACCCAGTCAGGCTAGGAGACAAGCATGTGGGTCTGGTAGTCTGAGGGAGACCCAGACAGAGTGCATACTTGCAGCCAGGACTGGTAAGGTGGCTACTTCAGGGAGGGACCACTGTCAGAGGATGCCAGACTTCATCTAGAAGGGGAGCTGGGATGGGTTACAAAGAGAGAGTTGAGACAGGCTCAGCTATCAGACCCTAAATTGCAAGGCCTGAGGCAGGTTGCTAGTGAGACACCTGATTCTTAAGGGAAGGGGGAATCTGTATACTGGGACAAAGGGTTAATGTCTAGAGAGTGGACTCCTGAGGGAGGGCTAGAAGGTGAGGGAATACAGCATTTGGTAGTGCCTAGATCCTACCATATGGTGATTCTTGCCATAGCCCATGATATTCCCTTTGCAGGACATATGGGCATAAAACATACAAAGAGACATATTATACAGAACTTCTATTGGCCTGGGATTTCCAGAGATGTAACAATGTACAACAAGACCTGTGAGCAGTGCCAAAAGGTAGGCAAGGTAGGAGAAAGGGTGAGAGCTTTTTGATGCCTTTGCCTGTGATTGAGGAGCCATTTCAGAGGGTAGCTATGGATATTGTGGGGCCTCTGAACACACCAAGTTCCACAGGGAAAAAAATATATCCTAGTGGTAGTAGATTATACTACAAGATACCCTGAGGCAGTGGCTTTGTCCTCCATTGAGGCAGAAAAGGTGCCAGATGCTTTGTTAGAGATTTTCAGCAGGGTACTTTTCCCAGAAGAAATACTGACTGACAGAAGTGCCAATTTCATGACAGACCTGCTGGCTTGTCTGTGGAAGTATTGTGGGGTGAAGAACCTGAAGACCACCCCATACCATCCCCAAACTAATGGTCTGGTTGGGAGGTTAAACTCTACAATCAAGTCCATGCTACAGGCATTTGTAGACTAGTTTAGGAGAGAGCGGGACAAATATTCACCCCATCTGTTGTTTGCTTACAAAGAGATTCCCCAGGAATCCACAAGTTTTTCACCCTTTAAGTTGTATGAGCATAAGCTAAGGGAACCTCTAGATTTAATTCATGATGAGTGGGAAGGTGAGTGTGAATCTCACAAGGAGTCTGTGGTAGCATATGTCCTAAACATCAGGGCAAGGCTAATGGAACTCACGGGCTTGGCCCAGGAGCACCTGGCAGAAGCCCAACAACAGAAACAAGTATGGTATGACAGGAATGCTAGAGGTAGAGAGTATGCTGTAGGGCAGCAGGTAATGGTTCTTATTCCTGTCAGGCACAACAAGCTACAAGCAGCTTGGGAGGGACCCTACAGGGTGTTAAAGAAGGTAAGTGATGTTAACTACATGGTAGAACTGCTAGGCAGGAGCACTAATTATACCATATTAACATGATAAAACCTTACCATGATAGGGAGGTCCTTGTGCTGAGCATTTGCAGTGGATTGCAGGAGGAGTCTGAGGGAGATCTGTTGACTGATCTCCTCAGTGAGACTCTGACTGACACCTCAGTGGAAGGGCTAGCAATATCCCAGCAGTTATCTCCTACCCAGGTTTGAGAAATCCGAGTAGCGTCACAGGAGTTTGGGCACATGTTCATTGGGAAACCAGGGTGCATCCATCTGGTGCAACACCAGGTGGATACAAGACCCCAAAGGCCTAATAGGCAGGCCATTTATAGGGTGCCTGAGAGAGTCAAACAGACTCTGATGGAGGAAATACAGGAAAAGTTGGAACTAAGGGTAATTCAAGAGTCCAGCAGTCCCTGGGTCTTCCCAATGGTTCTGATGCCAAAGAAGGATGGCAGCACCAGGTTCTCTGTGGACTACCTGAAATTAAATAGTCACACAAAGTCAGATGCTTACCCCATGCCTAGGACAGATGTGGACCTAGAGCAGCTGGGTGGGGCTAAGTATCTTTCAACTATTGATCTTACTAAGAGTTACTGGCAGGTGCCCTTGACTCCAAGTGATAGAGAGAAGTCAGCCTTTTTGACTCCTTTTGGCTTGTATGAGTCACAAAAATGCCCTTTAGGATGAAGAATGCCCCAGCAACCTTCCAGAGGCTGGTAGATCACACCCTAGCAGGAGCAGGATGGTGTGCCCTTGCTTATCTAGATGATATTGCCATCTACAGCTATTCCTGGCAAGAGCACCTTCAACATGTCAGGGAGGTGCTGGGCAGACAACAGAGGACAGGGTTGACAATTAAGCCCAGTAAATGTCAGGTGGGTACGGCAGAGGTCTCCTACATGTGACATAGAGTGGGGAGTGGTAAGATCAGGCCAGAATTTGCCAAATTGGAAGCCATTCAGGCATGGACTACAGCTGTTACCAGAAAACAGGTGAGGGCATTCTTAGGGACAGCAGGGTACTACAGAAAGTTGTCCCCAGCTATAGTACCATAGCTGCTCCCCTCACAGACCTGACAAAGAAAAACAAGCCAAATAAGGTAGTGTGGACCACAGCCTGTGAGCAGGCATTTCAGGAACTTAGGGAAGCTATGGGAGGACCCCCTGTGTTAACCAGTCCAGATTACAGCAAATAATTTGTTGTGCATGTAGATGCTTCGAACCATGGGGTGGGGGCTGTACTTAGCCAGATGTCTTCAGAGAGAGAGGAGCACCCAATGGTTTATCTCAGTCATAGGCTCCAACCCAGGGAGGAATGTTGTGGAGCTGTAGAAAAGGAATGTCTAGCCATAGTGTGGGCACTGCAAAACTTCAGCCTTATCTGTATGAAAGATCATTCACCTTAGTGACAGATCACAATCCCCTAACATGGTTAAACAGAGCCAGCCAGCAAAATGCCCACTTGCTAAGATGGACCCTAGGGTTGCAAGCATATGATATGTCAGTGCTGCACCTCAGTGGGATTAGCAATGCCAATGCTCTCAAGACAGGGAATGGGTTAGGTATACTGAGATAGACCTAACTCTCTCAAGCAACGTTTCTCAAGGGTTACTTGAAAAACTAGCTTGAGTTGTCCAGGGAGGGAGATGTGTGAAGATGGGTGAAGGCTGCCAGCCTAGCTAGATAGAATTTTGTAGATATTTTGTCATTTGTAAATATTAATGTAAGCCACAGGCTTGTTTTCTTAAATGTAAAAAGACAGTAGTTGATGTTGAACTGAAAAAAATGTAACAACAGTACACTCTGCTATAAGAAAGCTTATAAGTCAAGTACTGTGAAATTCTTGGATCTTCAGAGCTTAGAGTCAGTCTGTCTGGGCTAGCACATTTCTTCTATTGTTTTAATGTAAGGAATAATTACTAGAGTTTACATGTGGAATGTCTTTTATTGCTGTAGCTTCCTGCAGGTGCAATATAACAAAAGAGATGTTAAAAATGTAAATGTTGAGTTTCTGTTAGCCTGGCAACCAACAAGAAATGAGGATATCTGAAATGAATCAGGGTACTGTGTTATCTATTTAAGGACAAAAAGAATGAGAGCACTTAGCATTTGTCTTGAGAACATCCAACATCACCAGCACTGTCTTGCTCTATATGTAAGTTTATTTTAGAACTCTGTTTTCTCTTACATATAGATAGGAACTAGGAAGATTAGATTAGTTTTTTTCTGTACTGATGTCAGAACTATTCTACTGTATTATTTTAAGCATTTTCCTGTGATCTCTGACCTCTTGAATATCACTGTGTAGCAATAAATATTGTCTTGTGTTTTTATTACTTATTATTAAATATTTTTTAAACCTTTCAACAGTGGCTGTTTTGTGTAGAGATAATTTAAGCTCTAAGAGTACATTGCATGTATTTAGTGATACTGGCCAAGCCACTCCAATAAGCCTTGCCTGTTCAGTTGCACTTACCATTTGGATAATAATATTGCACATTAATAATTGGACACCCTTTGTTAAGGGCCTTTTTAGTAGCTGATACATATTAGTGGGTGGTGGCATGTGGTACTACTCTATAGTCTGGGTAAAAGGGGCACAGCTGTAGAACCTGTGCCAACCTTACCAGGAGTGTCTGTGTGGTTGTATATGACTCTTATCTCAAGGTGTGTATGTGTCAGCTACTTGGGCAGGGACACGAAGCATTGGTTGGACAGAGAGGGTGAAGGAGGTTTTATCTTGCCCACTAGGCTGAGATCTGGA
>NC_056741.1:981900387-981952887 GCF_019279795.1 Protopterus annectens | reverse complement strand
CACTATTTAAATAGCTTCCTAAATGGCAGTTGTTCTGCAGTCAAACATTCAGGAGGCAGATTGCATCATTCTGTTTTTTGTGAAGTCAGGTCTATATGGCCTGTCTAGAAGGAATCTACTATAGTATCATCTTGATGTAATCTAGCTGGAACTTTTAATTCTTGTTATTAGCTGCTTTCCAAACCTTACATAGACAAGATACTAAGCCTTACTATCTCCCATTATTCAATATCTGCAAATCATGTGACCATACCCATAGACATACAACATCAGAGATAAAAGCTCTATAGTTCAGTGAGTATTCCCCTATGTTGCCGCTAACATCTGTGCAGCTGACACTCCCTGACACTCCCATCTTTTCTTGCATCTGTTTCATCGTGCTTGCTGGCATTCAAGAATACATCTGTTTCATGTATGCTTGAATGTCTTGATTTTCCAGTATGGTGCACAGCTTCTGCAACACGGCATCAGATTTCTACAGATGTTCATCATATTAACCACTGCTGCAGTAATCTTAGCTATATGGGTTATATCCTGCCAAGGATATAACAGCCAGTCAGCCTCAAAAGCTTCACAGCACATTCCACATGTTCATACCATTACGCACCTCAAGCTGATCCACATAAAAAGATAGGTTTGTGCACCAAGTCATTCAGATCTTTCCTGCCACTGATGAGAGTGCTCCTCTGTGGGTTTTTGAGGATCAACGGTCAACTTGTGCTTGTTGGGAAGGTAAGTTCACTTTGGAGAAAAACCTTCCACATATAAATATGTATTGTATAATTGTACTTTCCTGGTTAGAAAAGTACATTTGCTAATAGGAGTTTGTCTTTTATCAGACTGTCTTGAGACTTAATAGAACTTTTAAATGGGAGCAAACTTTTTTCCCGTCAGTATAAAAGTTGTTAAAAGTAGTTGAAAGCCATCTTTCTGTGAAAAAGCAGTGTTTATTTTAAAGTGCTTTTTGCTATGTAAATTTTTACTGAAATGGACAGCCTTTTGTCCCAGGAAAGATGTATGTACAATTTTTGGCTTGTCCATGAAACAAACTACTGTCCCACTCTAGATCCTTCTTCCAGTCACAAAAAGGAATAATTAATCAGACAGTCCTTGCCACCACAGCAGGTTAGCGATTTGCCTCAACTACAGGTGAGTGTCTTTGCTGTGGCCAAAGATGGATCTTCATTCCACTCATCTTTTACACTGGATAACTCTGGAGTAGCCCCGACAGTCAGTATGGTCCATGATTTTGCCACATCCTATGTGGCTCTTTGGGTCCACTCAGTGAGCAAAGGAAAGCCACTCTTGTTGGTCTGACGAAAGCGAGTTGGGAAATCTTCCCTGTTTTGTCAGAATGTTGTACGCATCCCTGAGGAAGCTGCTGTTGCTATCAATAACATCGATAGCCCAATTTTTCCTGTCAAAAATAAAAAAAGGAAAAAAAAAAAAAAAAAAAAGAAAGAAAAACCCCAGAAAAGTAAATGTGTCTGCTCCTGCTCAAATTTCCCTGGAAAAGAGTAGCTCACTCAATCTGGCTCAGTGCCTAATTCAGGCTATTGATCCTTTTTATAACGTGCTTACAGGTAAAAGAAACAAGGATGCCTCCTTTCTTGAAGAGATTCAAGATTAAGACTCTGAATCTGAGCAGAAAGATGAAGGGACGATACAGGGTTTTCTCTTCAGCTTTTTTATTCATATTTAGAGGAGAGCTCTGTATCTATTTCTCCCTGGGAGATTTCTTTTTCTTTGAGACTATTTTTAGAATGTGTCAGTGTTTTCCGTGGGGGAAAACTGATGTTTCTCAGTCCCTCAGAAAATACTATATTACAAATGAAATTACAAGAACCTTTATCTATTTCCCCAGTACTGTCAGCACTGGTGGATGTGTGTGCCAATACCAGCAATTTTCCTGACAGTCAGCCTGCTAAAAAAGCAGATAGATAGTATAATGTTCCTCAGTCTTTTACATTTGTATACAGTCATTACAAACTTAACACAGCAGATTTAGCTTTAATTAATCCTACTACTGTTAAACCTTTACTTAATGTCAATCTTGCAGTTTATAACAAGCATGGAAAAATAATTGATAAGTATAGAAAAAAAGTCTATACTTCTGCAACTTTGATTTTCAGAATTTTGAAATGTTAGGCTCACATACTAACATTTATTCTGACTAATTGTGAAAGTATGAGGAATGTTTTGTCTGCAGTATCTTCTTGTGAGGAAAATTCTGCTTTAAATGATTTAGTTTCTTCCATCTCAGAGATAAAAACTCACTGTTTAAAGTGTGTATATGGCTCTACTGATACTACTTCCAGGGCTATAGTCTCTACTACTGTTTTGAGGAACTCTGCCTGGCTACATTCTCAAAACTTTAAGTAATCAGAAGTCAAAAAGAACAGACCGACCACCTTGTGAACCATCATTTATTCCAATAAGTTTAATGCTTTCTTCCCCACTAAAGGGACTTCCTCAGAACAATGTAAAACAAACACCCAGCTCTTTTTATACTCCTATGGAGTGGTTCACAAGGTGATTGGTCTGTTCTTTTTGGCTTCTAATTACTTGGTATTTTTACATTCTCAAAATTTCCCAGATGATGTGAAAAATGAGATTTTGAATTTGTGGTCCCTCTGCAGCATTGGTTATCTAAAAAGCATGATGAGAGGAGTAAACTGATACAGGGAATTTCTTAGATTTTTCAGGCCTCCTTTTCCCAGTTTTCCAAGGGATTCTCTATCCCCTCATCTAATTTTTGCTAGAAACAAAATAAACAGGCTCAGCAAAATGCTAGTAGACAGACATTTAAAAAGCAATGACAAGGGGGTTCAAGTAGAAGATAGGAACCCTCCCAAAACAAAGGACAGTCTGACAAGTCAGAATCGGTATTTAACAGACTATGCCCTTCTCTCCCACTCTGACAGCCTCTTTTCTATTCCAGAAACTGTGAATCTCCATTTCTATTTTTGGCAACAGTTTCAAACAAATGGGTTCTGAAGATCATTCATTAAGGTAGCAGAGAGCAGTGGGAGGAAATTCTTACTTTTCAGGGGTAATTTCTTGTCCACCAGATCAGACTCCACTAGTTCCTCCATCCCAGTTTGTGGTTTGTCATTTTCATTCAAGGACAGTACCCAAGTTAAAATGCTCTCTTCCTCTTTAAGTTTTCTGATAAAACTAGATTTAAAAGTTGCTCATCATTACATCCCTTTTCATCCAGATTTACGTTTCTTCTTTAGGTTTTGTGCATCTAGATCACATTCCACAAGCAGTATTGAAGAATTAGGACTCAAAACCACAAGTAATTAAATGTAAGTGCTTTCCTTTTTTCCTTTACTAATGTACAGCAAACTTATTCAGACAAACCGTTGGATACAATAAACAGTTTAAATACTGTGCAAGTGTGACATCATCATGCACATTGGATAAACCCTGCCCACATTTAAACTTACAACAGTCAAAAGGTGAAACATAACAAATAAATAAAACTCATCAAATACAGTAAACTCGTCAGCTAATCAAAATTATTTCTTACTAAAAACAGTAACAGACTCAAGTTACATTGTATATAATTATAGTAATTATTAAAAATGTATATCAAAATATTTTATATCAAAATTTTATACACACACTCGTATATACACACATGCACACAGCAATTTAAACCACCAAGCAAAGAGCATCAAAAGTCAATGAATAAATATAAAGAATGTGCTTACAAAAATAGATGCATCATCTCAGTAAAAATTTTAATTTAAGCATACACGTAATAGATAAGCTATCATTTAGCCCTGGGGGTGTATGGGCATTAACCCTAAGCTGCCAGGCTAATTCTTTTTCCTCTTATCTTAAGAGATGTTGGGACTCCTCTATCATTATCCATTACCCTGTCGATAGCTAAGAACACGAATTCATGGGTGGGGTTCGAACTCACATGCCTAGCCAAAGCATTATTCAAGTTCATCTTATTAATATTATAAATATGTTCATAAATCCTAAGCTTCAAGAGTCTTTCCGTCTTTCCGATGTAAAAAGATGGACAAAGCTTGCACATACTCAGGTAAACGACCCCTATGATTCACAATTAAATTTCCCCTTTACTGGGAAATGATGGTTTCATATTGTAAAGGTGTTACTGGTGCTGATGTGTTTGCATGACCGACAATGCCCACATTTTGACATGTCATAATAGGGGGAGTGGGTATATGATGTACAATTCTCAAGTATTGCTTTCAGGTACCACCCCCTCCTAAAAACTACTGTTGGTGTATCACCCACTTTGTCTCGAATGGATGTATCCTCATAAAGGAAGCACCGATTTTTTATTAAAATATCCCGCAATAAAGGTGCATCAAGTGAAAAAGTTGTAACAAATCCAATTTTCTTGACCCTAGTAGTTTGTAGTTGTAGGGGTTCAGTATCCATTCCTGTATAGAGTGATCCCACCATAAGGTCCTGCTCAACAAAATGTGGCAAAAATTCATCTTCCTGTATGGGAACCAAATCCTGTCCGGTTGTGTTTCCCATCAGCCTATCACCAATCACATATTCACACTCACCTAAACCAACCAAAATTGGTTTGAATGTCCCATCAATTCTTTTATGCTGAACTTCACTGTTTAACTGACCCACTAATCTCAACCCCTCTTAAAAAAACATTTCCCCTCAATAAGTTACATTCCTCCAAGAAGTCAGAATCAAGGGTCAACATCCTTGCTGCCCTGACAAGTTGCCCTTTGATGACCGCTCTCTTCTGATGATAGGGGTGGGAACTTATATAATGGAGAAAGGCATTCGAATATGTAGATTTACTAAAAATCTTAGATATAAATCTCTTATTGGCCCTATCCTTGGTCAACTCAACATCCAGGTATGCAATTTTTTCTTCCTGAAAATCACACGTGAATTCCAAAAAGCTAGTGGACCCTGAGATGTAATGTACAAAATCTAATGCCATGAATTCATCACCTTTCCACATGATGAAGATGTCATCCAAATAGTGGGTGTACTACAAGGCTCTTTGTTGGAAAACATTATCATTGAATAAAAAGTTTTTCTCCCAGTGGGCCATTACAATATTTGCAAAAGTGGCTCCACAAGGTGAGCCCATGGCCACACCTGTCTTCTGTAAGTAATATTCCTTATTAAAGATAAAAAAGGTAAAAAAATTGTTACTTAATACTAAATCCAATAGATAGTCAATTAGATTTATAGTCAACCCATCCATGCCTTTGTCCAATAAAAAGTCCCTTACCCAATTCCACCCTAAGTCTTGGGGAATGGATGTATATAAATCCTGGACATCAATTGTTAAATAAATTAACCTCATTGTCGTATGTTAACTTATTGATGGCTTCTAAAAATGCCCAAGAATCTTTACAAATATGGGACTCTGTTAGTAATACTTGCTTCAGTTTAGAATCCACAAATGTGGCACACCCATAAGTAATGGATTGTCTCCCATCCACAATTGGTCATAGTGGAGGGTTAACCAGATCTTTATGGATTTTTGGCATTCCAAAAATAACAGGCACAAGTGGGCAAGTGATGTTCAGGCAGTTGTACAAATTAATGTCAACTGAACCATCAATGAACAGGTCATTAATAAAACCTCTAATTCGCTGGTAGGCTCCATTGATTTAATTTCTAGAGACTTTATCATATGCTTCAATAGACAGTAAGAGAAACATTCTCCTAACATAATCATCATTGTTAATAAAAATCACGCCTCCTCCATTGTCAGGTTTTATAATACGAATACCAGCAAATTTCAAGTCCATTAATGCTTCTCTTTCAGGGGCAGATAGATTATCAACATGTTGGTAATGAACCACTTTATTATTCAAGAGAAACCTAATGTCATTCTCACATACCCTCTCAAATAAAAGAATAGACGTCTGTAGTGGAGGGTTAAATATACTAGCAGTCCTAAAATCAGACACCAAACTGTTAGAGTTACCCAGTAAACTGTTCAAGTTATGCTTCCTAGTGTAACATTTTAAATCCATTAATGTCTTTACCAAGTCACTCCACTTACTCGGTACAAAAGTAAGGCCTTTAGCTAAGGTCTCAATCAAACTAACTGATGGTTCAAAATCGGAGTAATTGAATACCATAAAATCACCAGTGCTGTTATAGAGAGATCGCACTGTATTGGAACATTCAGTGGGCCCTTCACATATGTTACACTTGGTTGGCCCTTCACATATATTGGGCTCAATGTTAACTATTTCCTCCTCCGTCTGTTCTGTTGTTTCTTCTTCCAACGCTGTTGTTGGAAACCACCCTGTTGGGAAGTTGGTTTGTTCCCAGTGACCCCCCGAAAATCCTGTAGATTATTAGAATTGTTGCCTGCACCCGCAGTGTTAGTAGAATCATTATGGCCCAGCAGGTTAGCAATTCTCTCACTCCTTCTGACACTTGGCCCTTCAGATTCGATGTTGTTATCAAAAATAACAGTACCAATAGTACCATTAGTGTTGGCAGCATTAGTCACATTTACCCCCAAATCATTCTCAACTCGTGTGTTGGTCTGCACATTAATTGTAGGCAAGGGGTAAGCGAGCCCATGCTCAGTCATGCTTGTCCCTATTAAGCTTCTTAATTTTGGTCTCTTTAATTCTCACCAAAGCATTTTCAGTACTAGAAAAAATGTGAGTGAAATCATATTTGTAATGCGGAAATTCAGTGTCCGCCTGGATGTCCCCATCCAAATTAATTAAATCCACTTTAAGGGCCTCAATCTGCGAACTATAATCTTTAATCAAAAATTCTAACAATTCGCAGCCTTGTCAGTCAAACAACTTCAGTAATTCTACATGCTGTGTGGAATTAAGTCTCAAGCCAGTGGAATAGCGCCATTGTCTCAAACCTTTTGGGACTTGTTGTTGGTCGAGACATTAACTAAGGTATTCTATTTCCATCTGAAACTTTTTGAATTTGAACAGCTTCTGGTCAAATAGATTTAAATTCTCAACAATAATGTTCCGATTCTGTACAGAGGCATTAGACAAACCATCCGGACACTGAATTTCCACGTTACAAATATGATTTCACTCACATTTTTTCTAGTATTGAAAATGCTTTGGTGCGAATTAAAGAGACCAAAATTAAGAAGCTTAATTGGGACAAGCATGACTATGAGCATGGGCTCACTTACCCCTTGCCTCCAATTAACGTGCAGACCAACACATGAGTTGAGAATGGTTTGGGGGTAAATGTGACTAATGCCACCAACACTAATGGTACTATTGGTACTGTTATTTTTGATAACAATATCGAACCTGAAGGGCCAAGTGTCAGAAGGAGAAAGAAAATCGCTAACCAACGGGACCATAATGATTCTACTAACACTGCAGGTGCAGGCAACAATTCTAATAATCTACAGGATTTTTGGGGGGTCAATGGGAACAAACCAATTTCCCAACAGGGTGGTTTCCAACAACAGCGTTGGAAGAAGAAACAACAGAACAGAAGGAGGAGGAGATAGTTAACATTGACCCAATATATGTGAAGGGCCATCCGAGTGTAACATATGTGAAGGGCCCACTGAATGTTCCAATACAGTGCGAACTCTCTAAAACAGCACTGGTGATTTTAAGGTATTGAATTACTCCAATTTTGAACCATCAGTTAGTTTGATTGAGACCTTAGCTAAAGGCCTTACTTTTGTACCGAGTAAGCGGAATGTCTTGGTAAAGACATTAATGGATTTAAAATGTTACACTAGGAAGCTTAACTTGAATGTTTTACTGGGTAACTCTAACAGTTTGGTGTCTGATTTTAGGATTGCCAGTATATTTAACCCTTCACTACAGATGTCTATTCTTTTATTTGAGAGGGTATGTGAGAATGACATTAGGTCTCTCTTGAATAATAAATTGGTTCATTACAGATATGTTGATAATCTATCTGCCCCTGAAAGAGAAGCATTAATGGACTTGAAATTTGCTGGTATTCGTATTATAAAACCTGACAAGGGAGGAGGCTTGATTTTTATGAACAATAATGATTATGTTAGGAGAATGTGTCTCTTACTGTTTATTGAAGCATATGATAACATTTCCAGAAATGAAATCAATAGAGCCTACCAGCGAATTAAAGGTTTTATTAATGACCTGTTCATTGATGGTTCAGTTGACATTAATTCGTACAACTAACAGCTACCTGAACATCACTTGCCCACTTGTGCCTGTTATTTTTGGATTGCCAACAATCCATAAAGATCTGGTTAACCCTCCACTACAACCAGTTGTGGATGGGACACAATCCATTACTTATGGGTGTGCCAAATTTGTGGATTCTAAACTGAAGCAAGTATTACTAACAGTGTCCAATATTTGTAAAGATTCTTGGGCATTTTTAGAAGCCATCAATAAGTTACCATATGACAATGAGTTTAATTTTTTAACAATTGATGTCTGGGATTTATATACATCCATTCCCCAAGACTTAGGGTGGAATTGGGTAAGGGACTTTTGTTGGACAAAAGCATGGATGGGTTGACTATAAATCTCATTGACAATCTGTTTGATTTAGTATTAAGTAACAACTTTTTTTATCTTTAATAAGGAATATTACTTGCAGAAGACAGGTGTGGCCATGGGCTCACCTTGTGGAGTCACTTTTGCAAATATTGTAATGGTCCACTGGGAGAAAAACCTTTTATTCAAGGATAATGTTTTCCAATGAAGAGCCTTGTGGTACACCCGCTATTTGGATGACATCATCATGTGGAAAGGTGATGAAATCATGGTATTAGATTTTGTACATTACATCTCAGGGTCCACTAGCTTTTTGGAATTTACATGTGACTTTCAGGAAGAAAAAATTGCATACCTGATTGTTGAGTTGACCAAGGATAGGGCCAATAAGAGATTTACATCTAAGTATTTAGGAAACCCACATATTTGAATGCCTTTCTCCATTATCCAAGTTCCCACCCCTATCATCAGAAGAGAACAGTCATCAAAGGGCAACTTGTCAGGGCAGCAAGGATGGTGACCCTTGATTCTGACTTCTTGGAGGAATGTAACTTATTGAGGGAAATGTTACTTAAGAGGGGTTACCCTTTGAGATTAGTGGGTCAGTTAATCAGTGAAGTTCAGCATAAAAGAATTGATGGGACATTCAAACCACTTTTGGTTGGTTTAGGTGAGCATGAACATATGATTGGTGATAGGCTGATGAGGAGAACAACAGGACAGGATTTGGTTGCCATACAGGAAGTTTGCTGCTTTTTGTTGAGCAGGACCTTATGGTGTGATCAACCTATACAACAATGGATACTGTACCCCTACAACTACAAACCACTAGGGTCAATACAATTGGATTTGTTACAACCTTTTCACTTGATGCACCTTTATTGAGGGATATTTTAATAAAAAATTGGTGCTTCCTTTATGAGGATACATCAATTCGAGACAAAGTGGGTGATACACCAACAGTAGTTTTTAGGAGGGGGTTGAACCTGAAAGCAATACTTGAGAATTGTAAATCATATACCCACTCCCCCTATTATGGCATGTCAAAATGTGGGCATTGTCAGTCGTGCAAACACATCAGCACCAGTAACACCTTTACAATATGAAACCATCGTTTCCCAGTAAAGGGGACATTTAATTGTGAATCATAGGGGGTCGTTTACCTGAGTATGTGTAAGCTTTGTCCATCTTTTTACATCGGAAAGATGGAAAGACCCTTGAAGCTTAAGATTTATGAGCTTATTTATAATATTAATAAGATGAACTTGAATAATACTTTGGCTAGGCATGTGAGTTCGAACCCCACCCATGAATTCCTGTTCTTAGCTATCGACAGGGTAATGGATAATGGTAGAGGAGGCCCAACATCTCTAAGATTAGTGGAAAAAAAATTAGCCTGGCAGCTTAGGCTTAATGCCCATACACCCCCAGGGCTAAATGATAGCTTATCTATTGTGTATGCTTAACTTAAAATCTTTACTGAGATGATGCATTTATTTTTGTAAGCACATTCTTTATATTTATTCATTGACTTTTGATGCTCTTTGCTTGGTGGTTTAAATTGCTGTGTGCATGCGTGTATATATGAGTGTGTGTATAAAATTTTAATATAAAATATTTCTGATATACATTTTTAATAATTACTATAATTGCATACAATGTAACTTGAGTTTGTTACTGTTTTTAGTGAGAAATAATTTTGATTAGCTGACTAGTTTACTGTATTTGATGAGTTTTATTTATTTGTTATGTTTCTCCTTTTGGCTGTTGTTAGTTTAAATTTGGCCAGGGTTTGTCCAATGTGCGTGATGATGTCACACTTGCACAGTATTTAAACTGTTCATTGTATCCAACTGTTTGTCTGAAGACATTTGCTGTACATTAGTAAATGAAAGCGCTTACATTTATTTACTTGTGGTTTTGAGTCCTTACTCTTCAATTCTGCTTGTGGAGTATTTTAGTTTTTGGATGTTCTTTCTGTTTTTCATCTAGGTCATATTATCAGTTCTGTTACATAGACTTTGGACTATCCACTGCTCCTAAAGTGTTGACAAAGGTGTCTATCTCCAGGTATTGGTTAATGCTGGCTACAGGGCATCCACATTTATCCATATTTAGATGACTTGCTTATCTTTTCAGAGTATATTTCAAAGTGTTTCATTTAGGTGAGACATCTTTTACATAAACTGGGATTCCAAGAGAGCATTCAAATGTCTTTTTTATTCCATCTCACAGGATTGTGTTCTGGGGTGCCTTCAAGACACCTCAGCTCAAAGAACTTTTCTTCCACAGGAAAAATAGGTTCATATCTAAATCTATTTATATTATTTTCCACTCAGACTTTGGTCTCTGTAAGAGAATACCTCAGGATTTTGGGTCCCTTCGCATCTATGATTCTCATGATACCTCTGATAAGACTCCATGTGAGAAAGATGCAATGGTATCTGAAGTCTCTTGGTCACAATGCCAGCAACCATTATCTTTTAAAATCCCAGTTCTGAGAATTTTTAAAGGAGAAATCAATTGATGTTGACTGCAAATATTCCTAAATCCCAGCCCTTCTCCCCACAGTCAGTCAACACAGATGCTTAAGTCTTTGCTTAGGAAGCAGTTTCAGGAGGGATAAAAGTGCATGGTATTTGGGACATAAAGGGCAGACACAAAAACATAAAATATAAAAGAGATGCTTCCTCTAATCAAGGCAACCAACTGTCTGAATCATCTTTGGTCCCCTGGACCTCTTCTAGCTTGCTCTAATCAAGGCGCTCAACTTTATGAATCATGTGTGTGTGTGTCCCCCCCCTCCCCACCCCGGACCTGCTACAGACGATATCACAGTTCTTTGGTAAATCAAAAAGCAATAGGGAACCAGTTCTTACCCCTTCATAGACTAGCTGTGTTATCTTGAGATATAACTTTACAGCACAGTCTCATTCTACAAGCATCCTACATTCAGTCAAAGCAAATTGATGTGGCAGACAAGCTGATCAGGTAAAAGGTAGACCCTCACAAATGAAAATTAGATCAGGGCTCTTGCAATATATGATCCATCTGTGGCAAGTTGATCAAGTAGACCTCTTTGTCTACTCTATGAATAATTAGCTGGCTAAATTATGCTCTAGGACTTCATGCAAGAAGGCCTAGAAGACAAATGCCTTTTCCTTTCCTTGGACAGGAATGTTCCTGTATAATTTGCGATCCTTTCCACTGATATGCAGGGAAGCTTTGAAGATTCAGAAGGAATCCCCAAAAATCATTGTGGTGACTCCCTTCTGGCCCAGGTAGCAGTAATTCTTCCTTCTTTTGGAAATGGCCAAGGGCAATTAGCACATGCTTCCTCACAGTATGGATCTACTCTCAGGGGTGTTTGAAGAACCCCAACCCCAATCAACTTCAACTTAATGCCTGGATGATAGGGTCTTAATTCAGTTGTTTACTGAGGATGTGTGGCAGATATTAATGGAGGCAAGAAAGCCTGTTACTAGAAAATGTTATATTAGCAAATGGAAAGGATTTCCTAGTTTGTGCCAACAACATAACCAGCACCCTTTCAGGTTTAGAGTTTCTCTAGTTTTACAATATTTGTGTGAGTTACTATTCTATGGCCTTTCTTTCTCCTCCATTGAGGTTCATTTGTTAGCTATTTCAGCATGTCTGCTCAAATATCACCCTCTTTCAATGCATTTATATGTCAAAATTGTTTTGAAATTGGTTTTGCATACGAAATTTCAAAGAAAACTGATGACTCCTTTGGGATCATAATCTTGTGTTACAGAAGCTAACACATGCTCCATTTGAACCAGTTCATTAGGTTGCTTGGGGCTCTTAATGTGAAAAACTGTTTTAATGATTGCTCTGTCCTCTGCAAAAAGAGTTTCTAATTTGCAGGGTCTTATGTTGAGTCAGTCCTATCTCATTTTCCACAGAAAAAGGGTTTCTTTGAGAACTCATCCTTCTTTTATGCCTAAGGTGGTATCCAAATTTACTTTAAGCCATAGTATCCATCTCCTTGCTTTTTTTCCTCAACCAAAAAATTATGGAGAAAGAATACCCCATATCTTGGATGCCGATAGACAACTCAAGTACTATCTTGACCGAACAAAATATTTCAGATCTTTAGATCAATTGCTCATTTCTTGAAAAGGTAAGAAGAAGGGGCATGTGTCTAAATAGAATATTTTAAAATGTTTATTACATTTTATTTTCCTCATCACTACAAAACTATTCCAGTCAGGGCCTTGACTTCATCTAAGACTTTTTGGAAAGGGTTGGATTATAGAAGTGCTTTAGAAGCATCACCTTCATCCCCTGTACATACTTTTAAAAAATGCCACAAGTTTGATTCCTTCTGTAGATCTAAATCAAGCTTTTTTAGGACCAATCTCCAAGGATTCCTGGACCCTTCCCCTCTGACATCCCATATGTTGTAATCTAGGGTAACTTACCCATATAGCTAAGGCTACTACAGTAATGATCCATATGATGAACACAGTAGAGCTGTGAAAGTAGACTTGCTATAACAATATATGTTCAAATGATCACTATTGTATAAATGACTCTATCCCTCCTTTTCCCTTTTTTGAGCAGGGTGTTTATATGGTGTTTATATTTTTAATCCCAGATGTATCCTCTCATAGCTCAGCCACACTCTTTCAGTTAGCATAGAACTTCTGAAGGCCTTGACACTTAACTTTGTCTTTTTAAGAAATTCAACTTCAGCTATCTAACAGTTTGAGCACATGGAAAGTACCCTAAAGCTTTGGTAGCTGGCCAGCCATTATATCCTTGTCAGGATGTAATCCATATAGCTAAGGCTACTGCAGCAGTGAACATCTGAACATCTACTGCTATAGGTTCATAGGTTCACAGACATTTACTAGGCTAATGACCATAAGGACCTTTTAAGCCTAGCCATGTATCCCAAATCTCTGATGAGTTCTGATACCCTTGATAAGTGTAAGCATGGGCCTGGGAGATAAACAATTTACAGGTTACCTGTTTGCATCGGAGACATAGGTGCCAAACCAGGGATGAATTTCTGGTTTCCCATCAAATTGCCCAAGTTGCACTTGAATTGGATTAGGGAGTAACTCTGCTTGGAACCTGTTCCATAGACAGGGTAGTCCCTGGGATACATACCTGTCTCTCCATCAGGTCCTATTTATAACACATGCAAGGTTTAAGTCTTTAGAATGGGTAATTCTGGTACTGTTTGTTTTGTGGATATGCAGGAGGTCCATCAAAGTGGGGTCTGATAATGTTCTGCATGCCAGCCATAGATCTCCCCTCAAAAGCCTGTAGGAGACAGAATACAGGGATAGGACCTTGAGGTGGTCTGCGCAGGATATATTACTTATGCCCTGTATTCTTTTAGTGAGGAACATCTGTGGACATTCCATTTGTTGGATATGCCTGGTTAGGTACATACCAAAGAGGGCATTCTACTCAAAGATAGTTCTGATGAATGCTGAATACAGTAGAACAATGACTTCCTTGGACTTAGATGCCATACCTTTGTTTATAAGTTGTGCAACATAGAATGATTTCCTCACCACTGTAAACATATGATGATCAAAGGCTAGATTACTATGTGTGACCCTATGTCCCTGACTACTGGGTCAAATCTAAGGGGTGTGTTGTCAATATGATAGTTACCAGGAATGGATGACTTCCCAAAGGATACAATTATGCATTTTTGGCATTTAGTTTTAGCCCATGACTCTGACACCAGTTGTTTGTCTGTGTCAGCCCCTCCTGGAGAAAATTTGCATCAGTGTGAGATTCAATGACAGCTCCTAATTTGCAATCATCTACAAATTATTCAGCCAGAGACCACTGCCATTGGCCAAGACATCTGAAAAGTAAATGCCAAAAAGGAGCAGTCCAAGGACTGATCCCTGAGGGACTCAACGTGTGACTGGCCTCTTTGTAGAGGTGGACTCCCCAATTCTAACTTCCTGGGTCCTGTCTGTGAGCCAGTTGACTATCCACTGGGTGACATACGGGTTTGTACCTAACCGGTTGAGTTTGTCAACAATGCCTGAGTAGAGTATTGTGTCAAATGCCTTGGCCAGGGCAAGGTAGGCAGTGTGAATGATTTTGCCCTCATCCATTGCTTTGGTGACCTTCTCAAAGAACTCCATCAGGTTGAGTAGGCATGATCTGTTCTTTACAAAACCAAACAGAGTTGGTTCCAGTGTCTGGAGTTTAATAATATCTCTATTGATCATCTCCATAATAATTCTTTCCATGGATTTACATATAAGACCAGTAAGACTTAAGGGTCTGTAGTTTCCAGGATCTGTAGATGGTCCACCTTTGTGCAGAGGGATGACTGTTGCCTTTCTCCATTCATAAGGCACGAAGTCTGTTTGGAGGCTACAGTTAAATAGTAATTCCAAAGACCCTGATAGGTCATGTTTCATACTATTTAGAAGGCATCCTGGGATATTGTCTGCGCCCATTGATGCAGTGTTCTTGGTCTTAGAGAGAACATTAAGGACTTGTTCCCTAGTGATAGTAGGGGGAATTATATTTGATGATATTTCTTGAGGGAAGGTTGAGGTGGGGAGAGGTGTAAAGCTGGAGCTGAATTTATCAGACAAGAGGTTTGCTATATCTTCTGGCTCAGTGTAGGTGGCTCCATTTACAGTGAGTTCTGCACACAATTGTGCATTGCCTTTGAGGTTGCAGACATAGGTAAAGAATACTTTATGGTTGTCCTTGGCCTGAGAGGCCAAACTTACCTCAAATTTGGCTTTGCTAGACTTTATTTGTTCTCTGAGTTGTTTGTTTAGTTTAATGAGAGTGTTTTTATCCTGCTCGATGCTGTACCTCCTAATTTTTGCCATGCTTTTTTTCCTCCTGTTATACATAGGTTCATAGGTATGTACTAGGCTAATGGTCCTGGAGCCTTTACAAGCATAGCCCATAGAAGTGCTCTAGTATCATACTGCCTGATGTTAGTTCCCAGTGCCCCTATCAAGTAGAGCTACTGGAGTGATCCCCATGGTGAACTTTGTATTACCCATCCAGTCATCAAGATTCCTCTTGAAGAGGGACAGCAAGGTGCTCTGCTTGACATGTATGGGAAGTCTATTCCAGGGCACGGGCAGTCTCTGAGTGAGGAACCTGTCCCTCCAGAATGTTCTGTTGATTGTAGTAATGAAGCTGAGGTCTCCGAAGCGTGTGGTGTGGAGGAATTGGGATTTCTTTAGATGTAGCATTTCTAACAGAGCTGGGTAAGACATGGCTTTGTAAGTCAGGCAAAGATCACCTCTAAGTAGACCATATGAGACAGAGAATAGCTGGAATCCTTTGAGTCTGTCTGTGTAGGACATGTGTTTAATGCCTAGGATCCTCTTCGTGAGGTAGTTATGTGGCCTCTCCAGCTCTAGCAGGTGTCTAGTGAAGTACATGCTAAATGGGGCATTACACTCAATGATTGGTCTAATGAGGGAAGAGTAGAGAGAGAGAGAGATGATGACCTCTTTCTTCCTGGATGCAAAACTCTTGGTAATGAGATGTGTCACATAGAAGGACTTTCTGACCATAGTGGCAATGTGGTGGTTGAAGGAGAGGTTGCTGCCAACCCATGTCCCTAGATGTCTTATAATGCCTTTAGTGTTCAGTGGTCTCCCATCAATGTGGTAATTAGTGGGAACTGAGTTTTTACCAAAGGGGATAACGACACATTTTTTGGCATTAAGCTTGAGGCCATGGTTTTGACACCAGTCATTGGTCTCAGTGAGGCCTTCTGTAGGATGTTTGCATCACTTGGGTAGTTAATGACTCCCAGCTTGCAGACGTCTGTGATCTTGGTCAGCCAGCATCTCTTTGTGTTGGCCTGGACTTCTATGTGTTGGCCTAGACTTCTGAGAAGTAGATGCCGAACAGGAGAGGACCCAGGACCGATCCTTGTGGGAGTCCACTCATGACTGGTAGGCAGTCTGACTTAGAGTATACTGTGTTCATACTGTGTGTTCTATCTGTTTGCCAGTTTGCAACCCACCTAGTGATATAGGGGTCGATGCCTAGTTTGATGAATTTATCAATAATTCCTGAGTGAGGAATGGTATCAAAGGCCTTGGCCAGACTGAGGTAGGCTGTGTATGCACTGCCTTACCTTCATCCACAGCTCTGGTGACTGACTCATAGAAGTCAACCAGGTCAAGCAGGCATAATCTCCCTTTCACAAAGCCAAATTGTGTGGGGTCTAGAGTTTGGAGATTTCCTATATCTTTGTTAATCAGGTCCATGATCTTGCACTCCATAGCTTTACATATCAGACTCATCAGGCTAATGGGGCTATAATTCCCAGGGCCTGTAGTTGCTCCCCTTTTAAGGACAGGATGACTGTAGCAGTGTGCCATTCGGTAGGGACAAAGCCTGAGATGAGGCTGTGACTGAACAGGGCACACACATAGGTTCATAGGTTCATAGGTTCATACTAGGCTATCTGCCCGAGGGCATTTATAAGCCTAGCCCATAGTTTTGTGGCTTACGCCACCCCTTTAGTTTGGAGAAACTATGCCCTTTATTTTGCTGTGCCTCTGTCTAGCAGTGACACTGAGGTAACCCCTGGGGTGTATCTGCGATCCCCCATCCATTCGTCAAGATTCCTCTTGAACAAGGCCAGCGAGGTGCTCTGCCTCACATAGACCGGGATTTTGTTCCTCAGCATAGGGAGTCTTTGGGTGATGAATCTATCCCTCCAGCACGTCCTATTAATAACCGTGTCAAGGTTTAAGTCTCCCGCCCTTGTGGCTCTGAGGGATCTAGATTTTTTGAGATGAAGCATGTTCATCAAATCTGGGTTTGACATGGCCTTGTATGTCAGGCATAGGTCACCTCTGAGCAAGCGGTAAGCAACTGAATATAACTGGAGTTCTTTCAGTCGGGCAGCATAAGACAGATTTTTGAGACCCTTTATCCTTTTGGTGAGGAACTTTTGTGGCCTCTCCAGCTGCTGCAAGTGTCGGGTTAGATACATTCCGAATGGGGCATTGTACTCGATCATTGGTCTGATGAGTGATGAGTATAGGGAGACTATGACTTCCCTTGATCTAGATGTGAATCCCTTCATGATAAGGTGGGCAATGTAGAAGGTCTTCCTAACTACTTTAGCAATATGGGTGTCGAATGAAAGGCTACTGTCCACCTGGGTTCCCAGGTCCCTGATAACTTCTTCTGTGATCAGGGGATTGCCTCCTATATGGTAGCTAGGGGTGACCTTATTTTTCCCGAAGGGTATGACTATGCATTTCTTGGCATTTAACTTTAGGCCATGGCTCTGGCACCAGTTATCCATTTCTGTGAGACCCTTCTGAAGGATATCTGTGTCGGATGTGTTTTCAACTATGGTGCCCAGCCATAAACCTCCTATGTTTGCTTGTACTTCAGAAAAGTAGATGCCAAACAAGATTGGGCCCAGGACTGAGCCCTGTGGTACACCACTTGTGACAGGCTTTGAGTCTGACATGGCGCCAGCAAATCTGACCCTGTGGGTTCTGTCACTCAGCCAGTTTGCAACCCATCTTGTAATGTATGGGTTTACATTTAAGTTGATGAGTTTATCAATGATGCCTGAGTGGGGTATTGTATTGAAAGCCTTCGCCAGGTCTAGGTAGGCTGTATGGACTGCCTTTCCTTCGTCAATGGCCTTGGTGACTGTTTCAAAAAAGTCAATCAAGTTTAAGAGGCATGATCTGCCTTTGACAAAGCCAAACTGGGTTGGATCCAAAGTCTGCAAATTCCCTATGTCTTTATTTATGAGATCCATTATGATCCTCTCCATGGCTTTGCAGATAAGGCTTGTCAAGCTAATGGGGCGGTAACTTCCAGGGTCGGTGGAGGCACCGCCTTTGTGGAGTGGGACCACAGTCGCTGTGCACCACTCCCTGGGTACATATCCGGAGGTGAGACTAAGATTAAACAGCTGTCCTAACTGTGGGTTTAATTCCTCGTTGAGTTCATGGAGCACACAGCCGGGGACACCATCAGGTCCCATGGATGCTGTGTTCTTTGCCTTGGATTGAGCAGTTCTCACCTGGGCGTTAGAGATGTTTGGGGGGCTACAATCATTTGGTATAGATATCTCTCCTTTAAGGGGGGGGGGAGTTTGCACTGAACCTGTCAGCCAGTATGTTGGCAATGTCTGTAGGATCAGTAATCTTCACATCATTTTGAACTAATTCTGAGCATATCTGGGAGTTTCCTCCTAGGTTTCTGACATAGCTGAAGAATGCCTTATGGTTGTCTTTAGAGTCCTTAGCTATTTATTTCTCAAAATTAGCTTTGGATGATTTTATGAGAGCTCTTAGCTTTTTACTTATAGTGATCAGCGATGTCTTACCTTTTAAGGATTTTGCTCTATCTTGTAGTAGCTTTCTCCTTTTGTTGTAGAGTTTGTTTATGGCTGGGGTCCACCAGACTGGATGCTTGCCTTTGGTACAAAGAGTCTTTGTTTTGCTTGGGATTGCCTGATCCATGCAGCCCTGCAGGTGCTGGTAGAAGGCATTTGTAAGTGATTCAGCGGTTTGAGTAATGTTTACCGCCGGTTCAGGGGCCTTAAAGGAGACCACACTAGTCTTTAGAAGTGTGAAGTCAGCTTTCGAGAAGTTCTTTACTGTGGTCTTTTTTATTTCGGGTGGGGGGAATGAGGACCTCCAGTGAGATTAGTTTGTGATCTGATCTCACCAGTGAGGGGTATACTTCCGGTGTTGAACATTGTGCTCCCATGTTCGTGATGATGAGATCAAGTATGTTTTCTCCTCTTGTGGGGATGGTGATTAGTTGTTCCATGGCATTTGAGTTTATGAATTCCAGGAACTTTTGGGCTAGAGTGTTTGGGCTTGAGTAGTGTTCCCAGTCTATATTAGGGTAGTTGAAGTCACCTAGTATGATGGTGTTCGGAGATACATTTATCCCTCCAGTGTTTTCAGGAAGGCCATATGAGGTTCCTGAGTTTGCGAGGGTGGCCTGTAACATGCTACAAATTGCAGAGCAGTCTTGCCTATGGTTAATTGCACCTGGATGGTTTCTGATGCATCGTGCGTTGCCACCAGTCTAGAGGTATGGGTGTCCTTGATGAATATGGATACCCCTCCTCCTTTCTTGGTATTGTCCGGGTTTTGGGGCCGGAACGCATGATATGAGGTATAACCTGATAGTGCTGGGGTGCTCTCAGGAGCCTTGAACCAGGTTTCTGTCACAGCACAGACATCGATGTTCTCCATACTGAGAAGGGCCTCGAGTGCGTGCATCTTGAGGTTGAGACTTCTGGCATTGAGCAGCATTACCCTTAGTTTTTTTCTTTGTTGTGTTCTAGGGTGGTAGGTTTAGAATTTGAGCCTTGCCTAAAAAGGCACTATGGGGTGGCAAGAGCCTTTGCCAAAATCCGGAATCCCAGGGTGACAAGTGCAAGCCGTCCCTTGAGAAGCAGCGTGGCTTGTCCAGCATGTCATCCCAGGCAGACAGACATTGGATCCCCTTTGAATGACACCAGAGTTTAAGCCAATTGTTAAAGCTGATCATCTTATCTCTGTATTGTGGCATCATTCTTGGTGAAGGTAGGATACTGCTCAAGGTCAGGGTCATACCTGCTTGGGCTACATAATCAGAGAGCTCCTCTATGTCTCTTTTCATGTAGTCCAAGGAGGTACGTCTCAGGTCGTTAACACCAGCGTGGACAATGATTGAGTCGTACTTGTACCTGCTGTTGAGAGACCTGAGTGCATGCGTTATGTGGCGGATTCTAGCACCCGACAGGCAGCTTACTGTGACCTTCTCCTTACTCAGTCTGGTGAGCTGGACGTCAGTGTGTCTGACTATGGAGTCACCAATGACTAGTGTATCTGGCATTGTGTTTGGCCTTAAGGGCTGTGACTGCTTGACACTCTGACTGTGTGGTCTATGTGTTGCAGGTGTTGTGTTTTGAGGTGGTAGTTGTTTGGGTGGTGCCAGTTCACTTTGTAGTTCATGCAGAACACAGCCAGGGATACTACTGGGTCCCATGAAAGCTGTATTCTTGGCCTTGGACAGTGCAGCTTTAACCTGTGCTGCAGTAATGCTGGGTGCCTGGCATTCGTCCAGTATTGTGATTGGTCCTTTAGGGGGGAGAGAAGTGTAACGTTGGCACTGAATCTGTCAGCCAGTATGTTGGCAATATATGTTGGCTCAGTGTAGGAGGTACCATTGTGCAGTAACTCAGAGCAAATCTGGGTATTGCCGTGGAGGTTCTTGATATAACTATAGAAGGCTTTGTGATTGTTTTTAGTGTCTTCTGCAATTCTGCCTTCATAGCTGGCTTTAGAGGATTTGCTGAGGGATCTCAACTTTTTGTTGGGGGCTAATAAAGGAGTTTTTCCAGTCTTGGGACTTCACCTTTTTCTGCAACAGTTTCTTTCTTCTGTTGTAGAGTTTATTAATGGCAGGGGACCACCAGAGTGGTTTCCTTTTTTTGGAGGAGAGTGTTTTGGTTCTGTTGGGTATGGCTAGTTCTGTGCATATACGTACATGTTCGTACAGTGGATTGGTATATGATTCAGAAGTCATGCATCTATTTTCCATTGGCATGGGTGCTGTGAAGCTAGCCACCTCTGTTTTTAGGAGCCCAAAGTCAGCTTTGCAGAAGTTTTTCAAGGTGGTTACCTTTGTGTGGGGTGTGGGTGAGATGTGGATTTCCATGGTGATTATTATGGTTGGATCTGTCCAGGGAGGGATTGACTACTGGTGTAGAGCAACAGTCACCCATGTTAGTAATAACCAGGTCAAGGATGTTGCTTCCTTTAGCGGGGGTCAGAATAAGCTGGTCCTGGGCATTGGAATTGGTGAATTCCAGGAAGTGTTGGGCCAGTGTATTGATGCTTGAGTAGTTTTCCCAGTTTATGGAGAGGTAGTTGAAGTCTCTGAGTATGAGTGTGTTAGGTTGGACCTTGATAGATTCCAGGGTGCTTAGGAACGTGGAGTGGGAGTCTAGGGACATGGTTGGGACCTATACCAGGCTATGACCTGGATCGCCATCTTACCCAATCCAATTGATTTTGTGATTCTACCAGGATGGCTTGTTTTTTGAATTAGTTCTGTACTTCTTCCTGGTGGATACAGCTGCTTCTATACAGCTATTAACATGCTTGCACAGGGTTTCTGTGAACAGTTCTGCAAAGGCAGAAGTGTTCTCAGGGTTTATAGGGGCTTGAAATTTTGCCAGATTCTCACTTCATAGCAGGATATTAGCCTTAGAATAGTTCCTGAATATTCCTGGTTTAGCTCGGGGTCCAGGTTTTAATTTTACTTCAAAGGAGACCATTTTGTGGTCTGACCTTGCCAAGGAAGGCATTACAGTAGGGACTGTGCAGCACTCTCCCATATTAGTGAGGACCAGATCCAGTATGGTTGCAACCGTAGTTGGTGTAATGACTGTCTGGTCCAGGGAGGTTGTGTTTACAAAATCCACAAATCTCTGTGCATGTACATTTGATGTTGTATAGGATTCCCAGTTAATAGTGGGGTAATTGTATAGGATTCCCAGTTAATAGTGGGGTATTTAAAGTCACCCACGAATATGGTTATGGTAAGCTTACTTACACAACTGTAGTATCTATGAAAGAAATCTCCCCTTTGGCCATTTACAAATCATCCTGTTTCTAAATGTTGTCCATTATGAACTCTTTTTTGATTACATCATATGACTTGATCTTGATAAATAGATTTGATCCAATCAGAAGCCCCATTTTTTTCTCTTCCAGTGTAGGTATGTCAAGCTGTAAAATTTACTCTGCATATTCT
Organism: Protopterus annectens; assembly: GCF_019279795.1. Lineage (NCBI taxonomy): Eukaryota > Metazoa > Chordata > Ceratodontiformes > Protopteridae > Protopterus > Protopterus annectens. The sequence goes on along the minus strand of NC_056741.1, from coordinate 981,930,616 downwards.
AGTTTGTTACTCATTCTGGTCATGTTTAATAAACTTGGCTTGTATATTTCCGATTAGTTTGATTTCTCTTTGTATGCAAGGCCATCAGAAATGAATACAGCACTGTTGATGTAGCAGAACTAGTGCCTATGCAATGGGATGCAAACTTCAGTACAGTAGAACTTCTCTGCTATGTCAGTAAACCTAATATCATATTGATGTTCAGTACCCTTGCACATTTATTTGTATTACTTCCTTTAAACTCATTAATCTTTTGTTTTCCACTGAATAGCTCCCACAATAAAGTATGTTTTGGGTAGTAATCTCACTAACATGCATAATGTCAAACTTTTTTAAAATTCAGAGCTATGTGCCACATTTCTGCCACCCTCCATGCTGTAGAAGGTCTCAATTGGAAGTAATTATAGGCTTTACAAATCAGTGTTGCCCTAATGAAATAAGTAACTTCCTGATGCTCTGAATTAACCAGCTATTCTACTAATAGAGGAAGCAAGCCTTCACCATTTAAACTCATGTTAGAAAATGTAGGCCCTATCGTACAGAAGATGATGAACTGCCAGTGATAACTTCTAAAACAGCAATGGTTAAGACACTGTAGGTATGGTGGTCTGGTGACCTGGTGGCCTTCTAAGTTGGGAAGAAATTTTTAAGAAACTTCCTTGATTTGCTTTACTGATGGATTGCAAGACTGACAAATATTGTGGTGCCACATCTAATCTCAAGAAGATTGGGTACTTTGGCAGTAATAGCAACAGTGGCTTAGCAGGTAGCACACTTGCCTTTGTTGCTGGATGATAGAAAGGCTGAGAGTTCTGCTCCCTCCTCTCATAGACAGCTGGAGCATTTTTCCATTACTGATACTGGAATGCAGCATTAGAGGGTGATGCACTCCCTCAGAAGATCATTAAACTGAGACCTCATTTACCTGAGTCATTGATAGCACAGGAGGATGTAAAATATCCCTTGGCATTTATTGAAAAAAAAAAGAGTAGGGATTGTTCCCATACCTTGGTCAAATTTCCCCTTGTCAGGATAAATACCACCTGTGCTACTAGGCTTATGGGACTAACCCAGTCAACAAAGGATAAATAAATAAACACTACTGTAGTTGTTTGGAGTTTTGCACATTCTCATAAAGAGATCTAAATCCAGTGAAATATGCTCACTTCTCTATTTGATTTTTGCTCTTGTCCTTCAGTAATGTCTGATTCCTACATCTCACTGAAGGTTTAGTCTTTTGTACTTCAATACAGGGAGGCATATTGCTGAAACAGATCTTCCAAATTCTACTTAAAAAGATGTGAAAGATTCAAAGCAGAATGCGGAATGAAAGCATGCTTACTCTGTGTCTTTTGGCTTTTCCTGGTTAGGGGTCGCCACAGCGGAACTCCGGTCCGCTAATGATTGGCAGTTGTTTTTTACGTGCCGAGTTGCCAGCCCTGATGCACAACCTTCAACGAAGGTACGCCCATTCACGCATGTCTCCACAGAGAAGACGCTCTAGCTGAGAATTGAACCCGACACTCTGTTGATATATATATATATATATATATATATATATATATATATATATATATATATATATAGTGTGTGTGTGTGTGTGTGTGTGTGTGTGTCTGTGTGTATATATATATATATATATATATATATATATATATATATATATATATATATATATATATATATATATCTAGAGGGTCCCTATTAGATAAACAAAAGATCAAGATGTCGGACGGCTTAAAAGTTGAAAATGCCATTCTTCGAGATCGCTATTGTGAGATCGCGGTACAGTGAAGATCAGAAAATTTACCATTTCCTCACTGTAGTGCGATCTCGGAGTTGCTATATATAATTAGCAGGAGGTGTGGGGCCACAGTAATAATTTAAAAGAATGGCATTTTCAACTTTTCAGCCAATCAAGATCTTGATTTTTCATTCCTACAATAGGGACCCTATACATATATATATATATATATATATATATATATATATATATATATATATATATATATATATATATATATATAAAACAATTTATATTCTCTGGCTCTTTTATTAAAAGAAATAGCACTTAAGACTATTTCTGATGAAATAAGATGCTAGCGCTCTATACAACCATTGGAATATATTGCTGTTGCATACTGATATCTGACCTACTGATGATGAATGAGAAGCTCCTCAGTTATTATGCCATTGTCACCTTAATATGCCAGCTGGCAATGCTTTTGCTGCAGGCTTTATGTTATTTATGTACATAACACCAATAGTATTATTAGGTCCTTAGAAAACTCTGAAAGTGTCCTGCGTACTGCAAAAAAAAAAAATTGTCAGCTCATGTAACAGCTTTCAGTTGCAGGGTAAACTATTCCATTAAGTTGCATTAATGAATCAGTCAATGTTAAAATGCAATTTAAAAAAGAACCAAAAGTGTCTTTAATCTATAAGAGTAATTTTGCCAATCACCATTACATTTGTGTCAGATTGCAGTCAGTAGTGTAGGGCTGGGGGGAGAGTGTTGAGGGAATTGGTAAAAAGGGAAATAGATGGGCATTGGTTTATGGAACAGTATGTGAGGTAGTTGTGGGTTATGGGTTAAATGGGGATATTTAAGGCTGGTTAGGAGCTCAGGACATTCACCTGGTGCAGGAGTTGATGAAGGAACATTAGATAGAGTGTGTCCAAGAGATCAATGTGGAATTGTGGTAGTAGCCAGTGTTTCAGCTAAGAAAGTAGGCAATAGGTGTGTGAGGAAATATGTGCAATTTCTTTGTGGTTTTGATTTTAGGTGGCTTGCAGTTAATCAGAAATGTTTTCTTTAGGTTTAGTGTAGGGCAACAATTATCTAGGATAAAGTCTGGCTATGTTAGGGCTGGGGGTTTAGGGTAATAGATATCAGGATGCTGCTGTGTGGTGCTCTTCTTGGCCTCTCTTCCCACCTTCCCAACTCTACTCCATTCACTCTCCTGAACTCCCTAGGAGAGTTTTTCCCTTTTTTTTCTCTTGTTATCATTCTGTTTTTAGTAACAGTTACTTAATTGTTGCAATTATTCACACCCCCCTTTTCAGTAATGGGGTGAGAGGTTAGTTCATGGATGGTTTTATCTTTGGGATAAGGCACATCATGAGCTTGTAGCTCTCTTAGGTCAAGTGAGTCAAGTACCCTCCCCCTTTTTTCTTGCTTTTCTTTTCAGATGGGGTGGTGGTTTTGTATTTCCAGTGTTATGTTGAGCAGGGGATGTTACATTTTGTTTCTACAGCCATTAGGCTGTCCTTGTATTAGTGCGTGGTCAAATCGGAGGTATTAGAATGTGATATGCGGCAAGAATGTCATTAATGCAAAACATTGCTTGGATTGCATCATTGGCATTAGCTCTTTCATTGCCTATATATCTGAGCTGATGGTGACTTATTTATCTGCGGACCACATCTCAAGTCACAGGGATTTACATAAATAAATCAATATAATAATACATGCAACAATTTGAGAACAGCATTGCACTGCTTGGTGGGTGTTATGAAGCACTCGTTCTGTATATTGTTAAAGTATGGACAAGCATTCCAGGCCATTAAAAAAAAAAAAAAAGATGGGAGAGAATGCAACATTTCCTGCAGGGGAGGGCTAGGTGGCAAGAGTGTTATAAGATACTAGATTACATAATTATTTTACTGTGAGTAATTCTGGGGGAAGGGTATATACTTATATATTTTAAAAAAAATATATGAAAGAGGAGTGACTGAGTAAGCAGCATAGGAGGACGAAGAAAGAAGCATTGGCTGAGTGGCAAGAATGTTGAGACACTCATTTCCATAATTAGTGGTTTATGTGACAGGGCTTTGGATGGGTGGTTTTGGCTTCCAATTTAATTATTTAATTATTAAAAAAAAGAGATTTTCTTAACACAAAGTGTGTCAGGCCCCTTCACCTTTTTCCCCTCCCTTTTACCGCTCTCATTTTTTTATTGTCAAACAATCAGGATCATGGTTATTAACATGCTAAATGGTGGATGTTCCACATATGGGGTTGCACTTGAATGGTGTGGTGAGCTGTGTTTAGTGGGTGTACTGGTCTAGAAGGGGCAAGGTGTTAAGGGAGTGATGTGAGCAGGTGCAGTTAGACAAGGTGGAGGAAGGTTAGTTAATGGGGAAATGTATTGTTTATTTGTGATGTCATAAGAAGTTGCTTAATGCATTTGTATTTTTCTCTTCCTTAACAGTATCCATGGAAGTCCTGAGAAAGAAATGGGAAGAGATCCACTCACAAGCAGCATAGTTTTTTCAACAGGCAGCTTCCACATCTCAGGTCGAGGATGGTGAGCAGTTGAGACAAACCAGAGGTCAGAGGAGGAAGAAGACAGAATCTCCCTTCTCACTCTCCTTTTCATTATTATGCATTTATTTATTCTTTTGCTTTATAGTTTCTTTCAGTTATTTTACTTTTACATGAAGCAGTGTTCAGACCAGCAACCCTGCCATCACCCAGGTCTGTCACTCCACCACCAGTGACTACTGCTACACCACTGGTAGCAACATCAAAGACAGTGGTATCCCTCCTCCAGCAGCAACATTGTCCTTCCTCTGTGTGTCTGATACCCCCTTCTCCATTGCCTTCCACATCCCTAATTGTGCCACTACCTTCCATTTCAGTTTTGTCGGTCGTATATGTTTCTTTATGTGCCACTGCTTTTTTTTTCCTAACTCTCTTACCTTACTCTTAAGTCCCTTACCACCTTTCCCAACTTACCTTCACTTCAGGCTGCTGCATAATTATTTTTCTTGTAGCTATTGTGCAACAGAGATTACACAGATCACCATCAATGTACGTGAATGACAGATGAGCACTAGTATTGCTCATAGTTCCCTGTGAACACATCATACTTCTATCTGATGTTCTCACAATCTATGCTGTGGCCACAGGAGGATGCTCAGTAATCTGCTCATCATGCACACTTGTTTAGAGATTGAACCTGCATTGTTTCTGAAATCCACCGAGACTACATTTTACTGAATAAATGATTTGTTTCATTTTTTTTCTAATGTCACAGAACACCTAGAAATGCATCATATTTACACATAAAGTAATTGCATGCATACATTTGTAAAGATTAAAACTGGCCCAAAAATTAAATAAACTCCATGAAGGCTTTGTGCGATGTCTACATGGAGTTTACGTGTTTGCGTGGTGAGCAGCAGCACAAAACACATATAAATGCTGCTCATCTTGCTTACACATATACAAGCATGGTTTCATGGCCAACAACAGTACTGCCACTAGGAAACCATGCAGTGAAGCATGAGCACATAAACAAGAAGCACTCAAGTTTGTTTACAGGCAAACCTGCTTACCTTAAGGGGGGATCCACCTTGGATCCCGGGAACTACTGCCCCATCAGTCTGGTGAGCCTGATCTGCAAGGCCATGGAATGTATTATCATGGAACTTATAAACAAAGACACTGGCAACCTTCAAACACTGGACCCCACCCAGTTTGGGTTCATGAAGGGCCAATCTTGTCTCCTGAACCTGATTGACTTCTTCATATCAGTCTCCAGAGCCGTGGATGAGGGTAAGGCCGTCCACACAGCCTATCTGGACCTCGCCAAGGCCTTTGACACCATGCTCCACTCTGGAATCATAGACAGACTTACTAAGCTGGGCATTAATCCCTACGTCACTCGATGGGTTACCAACTGGCTTACCAACAGAACCCACACTGTAAAAGTAGCCGACTCCAAATCCAGCTCCAGACAAGTGACAAGTTCAGTACCTCAGGGTTCAGTCCTGCCATTGTCTTGTTTGACATCTACTTCTCTGAAGAACAGGCCAACACTAAGGGACTCTGGCTAACAAAGTTCGCAGATGACTGCAAACTGGGAGCCATTACTGAATCCGTAAATGATGTGGATACTCTAGAAAAGGGCCTTACAGAAACAGATGCTTGGTGCCAGAGCCATGGGCTCAAGCTCAATGCCAAGAAATGTATAATTATCCCCTTTGGGAAAAAACATGTACCCATGAATTACCACATAGGTGGCAGTACATTAAACACCGAAAGTGTGATAAGAGACTTATGGACCCAGGTGGACAGTGGTCTCACCTTCGATAACCACATCGCCACAACAGTCAGGAAATCCTTCTATTTGGCACTCCTCATCACTAAGGGCTTTTCATCCAGAAAAAAGGAGGTCATTGTCACACTGTACTCATCCCTCATTAGACTCATTATAGAATACAATGCCCCATTCGGTATGTACCTCTCAAGACATCTGCAACAACTGGAAAGGCCACAGAAATACCTCACTAAAAGAGTCACAGGCCTAAAGCAGATGTCCTATGCTGACCGCCTTAAAAAACTCCAGCTATACTCTGTCACATATCGTCTACTCAGAGGCGATCTCTGCTTAACATACAAGGCCATGTCAAACCCAGAACTGTTGGACATGCTACATTTAAAGAAATCCCAAACCCTCAGAGCCACATGCTCCAGGGATCTAAACCTTGTCTTCACAATAACCAAAACATGCTGGAGGGATAGATTCCTGACCCAGAGATTCCCCAGACTCTGGAAAAGACTGCCCATACATGTCAAGCAGAGCGCCTCTTTTGCCCTCTTCAAAAGGAACCTTGACGATTGGATGGGAGAAAGGAAATTCATCCCACGGATCACGTCAGTCACCCTGCTAGACAGGCTTCCAGGGAAGTAAATAGGGTGGGAAGAAATAGCCAGGGAATTGTTATGGCTAGGCTTATATAGGTCCTAGGGCCGATAACCTAGTACTAACCTATGAACCTATGAACCAAGATTATACACACAACCACAATGGCTATCGGGGTGAAAATACTGCAATAACAGTAGTATTAACATGCTAAAGAAAAGTGTACTGATTGCAATGTACAGTAAAACAATTATTAGTCAAATGAAATCATGACAGTAGAACAGCAAGGGCAAATACAATGAAACACACTAGGCAGGGTGAGTGTGCTGATGAAAATGAGCACAGATGTATATACTAGGAGTGAGGAAAGAGGATGAGGGCATTGTCCACAAGACAGGATATGTCAATGTATGTACACTTTCAAGACAAGTCAGTAGCATTACAATAAGCACATATGTAGATAACACAGTATGTATTGCTATCTAGTCATCCTGTGCAAGTTTATTATATCATCACACATGATAGTATATATGTGACTATTACACAAGGTCACATGTCAATGGAGATGAATGGTTCTGACATAAACATGACATAAACATCACTGACTTGCTCACTGGAGGGGACATTAGCAAGGACGGTATATACAACATGGGGGTATGTGCATAGAGTGAAGATCTGCAAAAGGACTTGCTTGAATATAACTGACATATCAACATACCACTCAAACAATCATGGACACATATCAATAGACTCATGGACAAATGTGGTCAGAAAAAGGTGCAATCATGGACACAAAATAGTATAACAATTAATCTGCAGCATTAATAAACTGAGTATAACTTATTATACATGTTCTGTATGAACAGACATATACAACTATAATGATTATCAGTATTCTATAAGGGGCGTCCACCCCCACTTCCCCAAAAATGACCACTTTTTCATGGAGTTAAGAACAACAATGTTAAACCTAGAGTTGAGATCAGGGACAATCCTGGCCAATTGAGAGGTTAGCATAACACATAAGCCACAAGCCACACCTGGAAAAAACAAAGCCATGTCATCAATGCTGTCACTGACCTGTGTATTTACTGCATGCAGCACAGAAAGACGTATCACCCATGCATCTAGTAGAACACCTTGAAGGAAGGTCTGAACTGTCAAATCTTAATGGATATGCATCCCAAATAATAGTTCTTTATGGTTGAAAGATGTCTGAGAGCTGACTGTGAGAAATGTGATACACTTGACAAAAGCATCCCCTCATTGATATAGATATTAGTCGTATGGATAACAGCATTTACAAACCACACACCTCTATGACTGGATTCCCTATGCACAACTGTAGATTGCATGCATCTGCCACATGTAATAGCAATGGATATTGTCTGAAGCATCTGAACTGATGTATGAATTAAGAAGTGATCCATTAGAATGAATGGTACAGCAGAATGTGAGACTAATGGCAATGCATCAGCTATGCCCACATGCACAGAAAGTACAGCAGTGCAAAGTCTAGTGTCAATGAGCAAGGAAGCTGTCACTGTGATAATATACACATACCAAACAATACATTGAGCACCCTCTATAAGTAAATGTCAACATTTAGCACATATAACACATGCTCACTTTCCCCCGACATTGCCAGTGAAAATGTTATACTGCCATGAAATCCTGACATACATCCATATGTGTTCAGGCAAACTATCAAGTGGTAATACTGATGAGATATAGTGGTACATCCATGATGCAGTGCAGTCACACTACAGCTGTACGAAGGCTACAATTGGACTTCAGGCTGCACATCATCTGCAAATATAACATTTGGTCACAATCACATGTGACACAGTGGAACTGTTAACACGGTCATACAACTCTCCCTATTTCACATCATTTCATCAGTTGAACATCATAAGCCTATATGATTATCAGTGTAAATGTGTGAGTGAGGACCCTGAGACCATATGTGGGCCCATGACAATTGAGGTGGATGCGGCTCATGCAGAACAGATGACACAAATGCTGCCAGTCACACAACAATGCTGGGGAACACCTGTAACATCCTTAAGAATAACAGCACAGTCCTGCATATAATGAAGTCCCCAAGGTTGCAAGTGAATCCAAACATGTCATATAGTTGTCTATATAACAGCATTATAACATGTGAATGAACCCAGGCATGTTTGCCAGTGTAATCAATATGACTGTGATGGGTCCCTACTCTGTGCTAGCAATCAAGGAGACTCAATACTCAGCACTGATTCTGGTGAGGGATGGTCACTAAGAGCAAAGATGGATTCACACAGTATTTTCAGATGTATCTCCCTGCACCAAGCACAATTTCTCTTAAGAGCACACAGGGAGCATGCTCCAGACCTGGGACTGGACTCTGTTTCTCTCTCCAGCCCCACACCAAACTCCACATTGACCACTTTGGAGCTCTGTGTCCCTGTTCCTGGTAGATGACACACACACACTTGGATATTTGAGTTTCACATACACATACACACCTGGGAAAAGCTGACACAGATTTATTAGCTGTGACCCTTTCTGCCCAGACTCTGAGGTAATCATGCTGCCACCACTCGGCCACCATAAGGTTTTTACAAAGGGTACCCAATTATACTGTGTTCGATTAATATAAGGTTTTTACAAAGGGTACCCAATTATACTGTGTTCGATTAATACTAATACAAATGGTAGGGCGTGACCAAAGCAGCAAGGCTTTCAGGAGCACCCACAGTGTCACTAAAACAAGCATAAGTACTCTCAAGATGTTAAATGTATTCTGTAAGGGATCAGCCACAATGAACTGTATTAAAATATTTAATGATAAATAATAAAACAGAAACCAGGAGAATACTGAATACAATAAACAACAGAGTTTCAACCACAGAGATAAAAAAAATAATACAGTTGGATAGTTTCACACAGATGCAGAAAACAATACTGAACTATTCTCACTAAATGTCCCTGACTAACTAAAGAATTCCTGTTCCCTGACTACTTACTAAAGGAAGGCAAGCTGATATGTGCTGTGTCTTACCACAGCAAAAGTCAGACAATGTCTCTCTTTGTCTGTGTCAATGTCTGAGATATATAACCTTTCATAAATCTTTCCTGTCAGGTTTAAAAGTGCTGCTGTGAGAGTTCCAAAGAAACCAGATGCTGGTTAGAGGATGACATCACCTCTAATCACATGACTCTGGTACAATTCACACACAGAGCTTTGCTAAGATCTGCGGCAGCAACTGAAAGCTATAACACAATTTCAAACTTTATAACCCTTCCAGGGCTCTCTGATAAACATACAGATTTGATCAGTTATAACAATACAACCTAATATACATGCATACATTCTTTATGTCTAGCAGGACCTACTGTTGATGCATTTTTAATTCAAGTAACTTTGCAAATATATTTTAACTCAAATGTGAACAAATCAGTGTGATAGTCAAATAATCCAAAAGAAAACTTGGCAAGTGGCCAAATGCATCCAAAGGACTAGAAAGTAAGCAAGTAGAAAAAAACAAGCATCCAAACCACTAGAAACATATTTTATGTTTTAAAGATCCTGCCATTAACACTAGAACAGATAGCTTTCTGTCTCATAAAAAGACTAAAATTCCTTGTCATAACTGTATATATTGTAGTTATATAAATATTAATGATGGGTTTGTCCATCCAATTATGCATAAATTGTTTAAATTTACCACATGTGCAACTTGTATTACTGCTAATGTGGTATATTTGGCTAATTGTAAGTCATGTACTTGTTTTTGTATAGGTAAGATGAACCAGAAGTTGAAGGAAAGAATTGGATCCCATTTGTCTGAAATTCAAAGAAATATTAAGACCAATGCCCTTAGTAAACATATTATTGATTTTGGTCCAGAGCATACTTTTACTTTTAGAGTATTACAAAAACTTCACAAGCTAAAAAGAGGGGGAGATGGATTGTGAATAAAACTGAACTATATGAATTTAAGTGAATTAATTATTTTAGGGCTGATAGATTTGCTGGCTTAAATAAAGTTAGTAGCTTTAAACCTGTTTTAAAAGAAAATATAGTTATATTTACTTTTATGTGTTTTATAATGCATTTATATTTTGTGTGTTTTATTGTTTTTCTTAAACCTAGGGCTGCTGCAATATAATAATATAATCACATACTTTATTTAGTATTAGTCATGTGAGAAATTGAATTACATTGATTTGATGGTATTTTATTTAAAATGTCTGTTTTTAACTTGATTTTTTATGCATTGACAAGGAACTGTTTGGTTCAAAAGTTTTGCTGTGTTATTAAAGGTGTTTCTAGTGGTTTGGATTCTTTTTGTTTCTACTTGATAGTCAAATAACATAAAATTCTGTACAAAACTCCAGCTAGCTATGTTAGCATATGTACACATGTACTGCCCTACTCTCCATAGCACAGATGGCACTACCTCATAATATGACTTCAACATAATATTACTGTATATCAGATAACATTTCCAGGTGCTAGGTATGCACTTGCACACCAGTGTCATACTGCATCTGACATTGTGATGGTTGCATGGCAACTGTGTAGAATGTTGGTACACTGCAGTTCAAGAGTACCTGCCTTAGTAAGGCAACAATATGCATAGTATCACCTGATATCAGCAGTTTTCAGGAGGCATATTACTACAGTTGTTATGGATGAAATAATTAAACAAATGACAGCAGCAGCAATCAATATGGTAGAGCAAATCACAGACTGGAATACACTGTTGTAGGAATGCAGTATATTCACACCTTAACATAGCACACATGGGTGACAGCAACATTGACATGTGTAGTATTCAAAGTGCCATAGTAAGCTGCCGGCCAAGACCACATAAAATCCTAGCCATTATACCATTTAAACACAAATCATTATATGTAAGTGATGGAAGACAATAGGGGTATGGGTGCATGTGTTTGATTTAATATGGACTGCCTCTGTCCATATGTGACATGTGCACAACCACATGACAGCATTAGCAATTACACCTCCAGTGATCTGGAAATGGCTTACAGAAGGTCATGGAGGGTCTCTGCTTCATGATGTGTGTATGCATCCTTGAGATGATGACATACTCAATGTTCCACAGACTAGATTTCATGTGGACATAAGGAAAAAGGCAATATTTGATTTAGTGATCTGTGTAAAAGGTTCTCCTGAGTGTAAGGCAAATGAAAAGAGATTCAAGACATCATACAATGACCACAATATAACACCAACCACATACACCAGTTGACCAAAGTTAGATTAGAATACTACACCTGTTTAGGTATAGAAGCTGTACTCCATACAACATAAGACTAGAACCACCACAGATGTTTGACTGTAGCATTGCAGAGTGCACTTCATAGAGGATGACATCATCAGCATTTGCTGAGAAGAAGATGTTTGGGTAGGAGTGTCTGACATAGCTGTGGACTTGCATCTTGGAGAAAAAACATCTCCAGACTAATAGTTCAATGAACACACACAGAGCCACTCAAGTTGACTGCCATGAGATTAAAAATCCTACCTATTGAAGTTATACAAGCTGGAAAACACAGAACGTAATGCTAGCACCACCACAGAAGCATGCCTTTAGCAGTGTCAGAGTGCACTTTATAGATGATGACATCATCAGTGCATGCAGAGAAAGAGAAATTTTCATGAGTGTCTGACATAGCTCTGGACTCACATCCTGGTGTGAAATAGTCTCCAGGCTGATAGTTGGATGAACACACATACACACTCAAGTTGACTGCTGTGAGATAAAAAACCCTACCTATTTAATTAAGTAAGCTAGAGATCACAGTACTTAACACTTGCACCACTCCAGACATCTGAGCTTAATATTGTCAGAGTGCACTTTATAGGGAATGGCCTCATCAGTGTCTGTTGAGAAGAGGATGTTGAGAGGGCTTTATGACATTGTTGTGGAGTTACATAGCAATGTAAAGATATTTTTGAATGTTACAGAGCCTGGACTCGTGGTTTTGACTACACACACACACACACACACACACACACACACACACACACACACACACACACACACACACACACACACACACACACATACACACACACACATTAACAACCATGAGATTAGAGCCCCTACCTGTCTAATTACACATGCTAGATAGCACAGTAATTAATGCTCATGCTACTGCTGCAGCCTGCTTTTAGCACTGTTACAGTGCACTTTATAGGGGATTGCAGCATGATAGGGTCACAGGTAACATATACTGTTATGAAACTTGATTGCAAAGCCAGGACTCATGATATGGTTGTCTGAGCGCAACTTGGAAAAGGACATAAAAATGCATTCTGGCAACCTAGGTGAAGTAACTTGTCAGGAATGCATATTGCAGAAGTGAGACATACATGCACCTATTTCTCAGGATGTTGTGTAGATGACACAAACACACACACACACACACACACACACACACACACACACACACACACACACACACACACACACACACACAGATACAAACACACACACACACACACACACACACACACACACACACATGCACACAGTCGTGCAATGATGGATTTACGTGGTATCATATTTAGATGAAGGCATGTCCACATTAATACAAGTTACTGACAATATCAATGGAATATGATCATGGATGGCCAATGTTTAGTGTCACTATGCACCCATATGAAATGCAATAATGCAGTTATAGTTTGCAATTCTTGAGTCTGCTTGACAATGGCCCAAATACTGATGCATCATTTGGAGGTACATTGCTGAAGGTCACACAGAAATATCAGAAAGTATGTGTCCAGTGAAGCTCACATATCACTGACTTTTTCTTGTGTTTATGGATGCCTTATCATGTATTGGAGAATTACTGCTCAGTGACTAGATTTAATCATGCTGCATTCCTCCTGACACAGTGCATCAATGAGCAGCCAATTTGATGGATGATGGCAAAGTATTAGTGCATGTGTCAGTCGAATTTTAGGAATGCAATTTGGACTTGTGAAGTAGCAGTGTCCACTAGTGCTCATTGCCAAAATGTGCACAAATAAAGACATATAATAACTGACCTGATTGTGGTTAACTGCAAAATGCATCTGTTTGTTGTTAATGGCAGGCTTGCTAAATATGTTATCAGAGAAATTGCTGGCAGATAGTATGATGTGCATGCTATAATCTATCTTTGAAATGTTGGGGGCAAAGTTTTATTCCATACATAATTGCTGGCCTTGCCTTCCCCATTTGTGTGACACTGCTGAGCAAATGCAGTTCTCTGCTTAAAGACAACATATACAATTTAATTTGGTTCACCTTCCTACATGCAAACAGGCTGAGCAGTGAGATGTGGCCATCAGCACTCTGGATAGCAGATGTGGAAAATAATGTTTACTACCTAGCTTACACTGTGTCACAAAGTGTAAGACCAATGATCCTCTGATCAGAGTACAGGTCACTCAGGGTTCAAATCCGAATGAGTCACTTTTTTTTACAAATGGTGTCAGGATGTTATTACCTAAGTAAATCTGATCAGGATTGCAAATGTGATAACCAATGAGTACATTGATGTGTGCATCTTCCTCAGATTGTATCAGCAATGCTAACCTCAATAGACTTGTACAACAATTTGCTGTTTTGCAGGACTCACTGCAAATTGCATATTAATTGTGTATACAGTTTTTTAAAAATGTCAGGCGGTGGTACATGTTTTGAAATGATTATTATGACTCATCAGATATGACTAAGTAATTGTGTAGGGCAGAATAACCCAAAAAGTGTGTTCAGTATGCTTCTTCACAATGCATACCTCCCAACTGTAGTGAATTATTCAGTTTTTACCAGTTTTGAGGTCCAAATAATGGGGTACCATGATTTCTGAGTCACACCCCTTAATTTCTGAATTTCCCGGCTTTTTTATTTAAAAAATCTTTTTTCACTTTTTCGAGCTGACATCATCACGTGCGCAGTACCATCAGCTCCATGAAATGGCCTGCCAGCCTGTGGGAATTGAGCTCAAGGGCTCACCAACATAACATGCATGCATTTCCAGCTGTTCCAGCCAAGCCTCAAGGCTGTTGAACATAGCAGGAATGGAAGTTGTTGAACATAACTGCAAAAATGGAAGTTAATGAACATAGCTGCAAACTGAACTTACAGGAACGTAACAAACAGCAATGCAAGCTGTTAATGGTGGTTGATGTTGAACATAGCTGCAAGCAGGAATGCAAGTTGACCTTATAGGAACGGAACAAACTGCAAAGGTGCAAGCAGGACTGCAGAGGTATTATGCTGCTGAGACTGAGAACAGTTATTTATTGTATTATGTTGCTGAGACTGAGAACATGTTATTTCCTGTATTATGCTGCTGGGACTGAGGACGGGTTATTTATTGCATTATGCTGTTGAGATTGAGAATGGGTTATTTCTTGTATTATGCTGCTGAGACTGAGAACAAGTTATTTATTGCATTATGCTGATGAGACTGAGAATGGGTTATTTCTTGTATTTTGCTGCTGAGACTGAGAACGAGTTATTTATTGCATTATGCTGTTGAGACTGAGAATGGGTTATTTCTTGTATTATGCTGCTGAGACTGAGAACGGGTTATTTATTGTATTATGCTGCTGAGACTGAGAACGGGTTATTTATTGCATTATGCTGTTGAGACTGAGAACGGGTTATTTTTTGTGTTATGCTGCTGAGACTGAGAATGTGTTATTTATTGTAGTATGCTGATGAGACTGAGAACAGTGTGTGTGTGTGTGTGTGTGTGTGTGTGTGTGTGTGTGTGTGTGTGTGTAAAATGCCCCAGTTGAATATACCTTATGGCTAGAGGTACTCAGGATTAAACGCTATACCATGAGTACAGGTAACAGGAGCCTAAATTCCCTACTCACCACCACATGTGAAAACTTTCCATATTTTTGCTTCATATTTCTGTTCAGTTCCTCATGAAATGTGTGTTTTTCTGGATTTGTGTGGCAAATCAGTGAATGATTGAATTCACTAAATAATGACAGGCATTTGAACTGCAGACTTCATATTCTTCAGAAAATACATGGTAACACAAAACTTTTTATTCTAGCAATTTTCTAAGTTTATAAAATCAGTATTTGAAATTTGTCCCTATTTTGAAGGCTGCATTCCCCTATTATTGGCTTTGATAAGTGTTTTTGTGCTAAGAGGTTGAGAGCTATGGTGAGAAGTGAGAGCTGAATTCAGTCTTCCATTGTTCAAGAAACTGCTGATTTGGCATAGTGGTATGTTGCTCTGCCTGTAGTGCACAGGGTCCTGGATTCAAGACTTATTTTTATTCTAGCAACTTTCCAAAATTATGCAAGCAATGTTTAAAATGTGTCCCTGGTTTTTGGGCTTTTGTCGTCCCCCTCCCATAAATTTTGGCTTTTTCCAGATTTCTTGTGCTGCAAAGTTGAGAGATATAGCTCAGTGTCTAGTGGATTTTACAAGGACCTGAGAACTTCAGGGGAAGAGAAGTTTAGTGTTGCTTATACTGAGTCTGTTCGTATTGTTAGCATAACAGGTTAAATACTTGCTTTTGATTCAGAAGGCTGTGGGTTCTACTCCTTGAGTATGTAGATGCATTGCTGATACCGTACTCTGTTGTTGTACTTTTAATGGGGTTGGATGTAACAAATCAAGGGTGTAGCTACAGATTCAACAGAAGTGAGAAAACGCTATGCACAAGGGTAGTTGGGCCTCAGGGGAAAGAGCAAAAATATCATTAACCCAAATTCATGAACAGAAAATCAGAATTATTATATTCTGTGCTGCATTATAAGCAAATATTTTTAAATAAGTACAGTACATTTTCCAGCATTCAAGATAACACACATATTTTTCCACTGCAGACAGTGGAGAAGCAAGAGTGGTCAGTTAATAGCACCTGGATTACAATGATAGTTTTGATGCTTCAGGAGGCATGTCAGTACTTGTCTTGGACTAACAATTGGAAGTCTTAAAACATGCACTTTACCTACTTTATTTTGTTGTGCATTTACAGCGATTGAGTTGGTCTGATAACACAAATACGAGTAAGTCAAGCAAAAAACTGAAATTGAAAATAAGTTTGAGAAGCTGTGCAAGATGCCCATGGCTTACACTACTGTCATTCTATTTACATTGTTTTATATATATGTATATATGTGTATATATATATATATATATGTATATATATATATATATATATATATATATATATATATATATATATATATATATATATATATATTGTTTGTGTGTGTGTGTGTGTGTGTTTGTGTGTGTGTGTGGAAGTAGACTTTATGATGGACATGTTCTGAATTGGGCAGTCTTGTCATTATTGGTTTATGCATTTTGTTTCATTGCTTACTGGAAAAATGTTCAAGCAATAAATTTAAAATGAGCTCGAAGTCTAACAAGTGTGCTGTATTATACAAAGAATATATTTTAATAAAGTCAGGAAGGTGTATCAAGGAACAAATGTATGTTTCTTGTTTTGTGTGCAAGGGGCCTATGATTTGAAAACAGCCCAAAGGTAATCTTTATCCACCACTGGCCAGATGTATTTTCTTTGGATGTGGTGTGGATTTCAATGCTGTTTCAATGAATGTGAGTTTCAAGGGCAGAGAAGTTTTAATGCCAAGTCTGTTTTCATTGTGAGACAGTATTGCTTTGTTTAGCAGATGTATATTAGTGTTTGTGCATTGTGCTATAAAATATAAAATAAAATCTAAATAATCATTGTAGAAGTAAAGCAGTATGCACATTAATGTTTATGGTAAATGGGATGAAATAGTCTGGTAATGGGACTCTGGGGCCATATTTTGGTTGCCTGTTCTTCGGTTTGCATTTGAAGATTGACATCACACAATTCCATTGGAGTGGGTGGGGTTACATAATTATATATGCACATTTTATGTTAATCAGCATACAGATCTGTACCTATTTTCCATGGGCCTTTGTCCAGATTTTAGATGTTTCTAGGTTGAGAGGTATGCTTCACAGTAAGGACAGTTTCCATATCATATAGCAGATTTCGAAACCTTGCACACTACAGGAGCATCAATCACTTACTGAATCAAGGTAACATGTTTGTATTATCTATCAGCAGAGTCATGACAGTATGCGGAAACCATGAGATGACCTTTCCATCCATCAGCTTAATAGATACACACATGTAAACAGGGGTGGGAGTAAAGGGGTGAATATGAGAAGAGACTGACATACACATAACAATGTTGGGTGTAATGGAACATTCTTGGGCACATGTTTGATGTGTTATTATTATTAAGCTGCCATGCTCTGCAGCATGAAGTGACTAACGTAGGGGTAATGAAGGTTAGTAGAGGGACAACAGACTTAACTTATAACAAGCATTACAAGGTTGGATAAAACGGCCTCACTGAGACAGATGCCTGATGTCAAAGCCATGGCCTCAAGCTCAATGCCAAAAAGTGTATTGTCATCCCCTTTGGTAAAAACTCTGTACCCATGAACTACAACATAGGTGGTAGTAAACTTAACACTGAAAGTGTGATAAGAGACCTTGGGACACAGGTGGACAGTAGTCTCTCCTTTGATAATCACATCACCACAGTAGTCAGGAAATCCTTCTACGTGGCACACCTCATCACAAAAGGTTTCTCATCCAGAAAAAAAAAGGTCATTGTTCCCCTCTACTCATCACTCATTAGACCCATTATAGAGTACAATGCCCCTTTTGGTATGTACCTCACAAGACATCTACAACAACTGGAAAGGCCGCAGAAAAACCTCACAAGAGGATTACCAGCCTCAAACAGATGCCCTACGTAGACCGCCTCAAAAAACCCCAGCTTTACTCCGTCGCATATCGCCTACTCAGAGGTGATCTCTGCCTAACATACAAAGCTATGTCAAACCCAGAGCTGTTGGGCATGCTCCACTTAAAGAAATCCCAATCCCTCCATGCTACACACTCTAGGGACCTAAACCTTGTCACCACAATAAACAGAACATGCCGGAGGGATAGATTCCTGTCCCAGAGACTTCCCATACTCTGAAATAAACTACCTATCTATATCAAACAAAGCTCCTCATTAGCACTCTTCAAGAAAAATCTTGATGATTGGATGGGAAATAGGAAATTCACCCCAGGGATCACCTCTGTGGCTCTGCTTGACAGTGGCACAGGAAAATAATTTTCTTGGGTGGCAAAAGCCAGGGTACCTTTTTGGCTGGTTTGTATAGGCCCCAGGGCCGATAGCCTAGTATCTACCTATGAACCTATGGACCTACCTATAAATATGTAATAGTTGTGGGGATGGATGTCAATGCAAATATTTTTTTTGGCCAATATCCCATATATCTCCATGAAACTCATAACTGGGGCAAATGTTAAGGTGCAGGTGATTAATCATATCATAGACATATTATATGACAGCAAAGAATGATATGAAAGGCATCTGGAATTGAACCTTGATGCGATGGGTGCATGAATATTCAGTCAAGTGATTTTTGTCAATGTCCTCATTAGAAGTTACACTTTGTTATATTCAATAGTGTACAGAACTGTCAGAGTAAATGTTACAAAGTAGTACCTTTGCTCTGCTTATCTCTGTATTCCTGTACCACAGCATATTTAAGCACTATTGAGTGGAGATAACTAGACTAGTGCTGCCAATGGGAAAAACTCACCACATCTTGCCATAGGACATGAGGAGTCATTCACAACTGCTTGACATTGGTGTGTGATGCTAATCTCCCAACAAATGTAGTGGAAAAAATGGGAAGACTTTTTTATTGCCCATTTCTGGCCCTGTGTGTGGTGTGCGATTCTAGTTTTGGCCAGATTAAAATTGTGAAAATGCGATAGATAGGACAGTCATGAAATGAGGGGGCAGGGTAAGAACAAAGGAAAAGTAATACAAGATTTTACAGAAGGGAATTAAGAAAGAACCATAACTCTCCACTTATTCATCAAAGTAATGTGCACATGTGGAGTAAATTTGATAAATTTGGACTGTCACTACAACACAGATGCATGACAACAATTAAATCATGTTGTATAGCTGAATAGACTAAATCAAGTGCATTGAGAAGACAGATATCTGAAGTGGAGAGCTATGTATGGGACAGTTTTTTTTGTGGGACAGGTGCCTTTTTTTCAAAAAGATATGAATGTTAAGAAAGGGACATAGGGATGTGAGAGTCAAGTAGGTAGGGTTGGTGAAGAAGCAGGTGCAGACAGAATATAGAAGACAAACACATGGATGGTGA
Source organism: Protopterus annectens (assembly GCF_019279795.1). Lineage (NCBI taxonomy): Eukaryota > Metazoa > Chordata > Ceratodontiformes > Protopteridae > Protopterus > Protopterus annectens. The sequence continues at coordinate 981,910,707 of NC_056741.1, read as the reverse complement.
TAAACACAAAAAGTTGGGGGACACCATGATATGGAATAGGTAGGGAATATCAAAAGCACATGCCCATCAAACCCAGGAAGAGTGAGAAGCCAGTCCACTCCATCAGAACTGTCATCATTGTCCTTTTCCTCAATTCTCTGTGAGACTGCTTGACATGGCAGTCTCTCTTCTATTTTAATCAGCAACCTCTCCAGATGCCTGATGTGGGCACTAAGGCCAGTTTCTATTATATCACACACAATCCTAGTCAGGTCCTGGCAGGTGACATAATCACAACCTCCAACAATACTCCCAGAGACTACCAATCCATCAGCACCTAGATAAATGCTACCTGATGTAGATGGGGCAAGCAGTGCAGGGTCTGTGGGGGCAGTACTGCCAAATTGCATCCCAGAGTTAATGGGTGTTGGTACAGCAGCCAGTGGAAGGTTGGCAAGCTGAGCAGCAGTGGCTAGCCTACCTTCATGTGTTGAAATGTATTTGGTTTGTTGGCAAAAAGGTATGACATCAGAATGGTGTGATTTCAGCTAACACACAGAAAAGAGAGAGAGAGATAAGTGGTAGGGTGAGACAAAGAAGAAAATACATTATTAGAACCATACATCATTTTCTTGCTTTTTACAATAAATATCCTTTTATTATTTTACTAGCTACAGAGATTTTAAAATAAAAATATTCAGATATTCCATATATGCTTTAAATTGTTCTATGGATTAACTTAACAGCATGGCATTAAAGCTAATATTGTTGCATGTCAAATGTAGAGGTGATACTTGTTGAATGTCAGTCTGTAGTTTACTTGTGGAAGATGAACCCACATAATCTGATATCATTATTACATTTGCCTACTACAATTGCCAAGAACTACAGCAGACATCATGCATGCTTGTTGTTACAGTTAAGGTATGCATGCTGAACTTGATACTGATCTATGGAATCATAATATATTGCAATCATGGTTAGTTGTGCTGCATGCATGCCCATTGCCTGTTTGAGTCACTCCAACCTCCCAGCATGTGCCTCCCTGTTTGCCAAAATTTCCTCCTCAGCTGTAAAATAGAAATTGAAAGAAGAGGCATGAAAGCATTATGCATAGCAGTCTTGGCTATCTGCATCATTCCATAACATTTAATGTTGCTTAATCTGTGTACTTACACAATTGGAAGATGTCAGCAGTTCTATACTCATCCAACTGCTGGTTGAGTTGTTCCTGCTTGTGACTCCTTAGGTCACTGTAGTGGTCCCTGCACTGGTCCCTATTGCTTGGTAAGCCAGTTGCACTTGAGACAACCTTGGCTAGGCTGTTCCAAGCCTCAGCCTTATATTGAGATCCAAATATAGACATCTGTAGCACTTCAAGAAGAGTGTAAAAAAAGTTTTTGTCTCCTCCACACCTCACCTCTGTGTCCTGAATGTGGCACCATCCTTCACATCTCCTGCCATGTCTGCAAAGGCCCTCCTTAAACAGTTGTAATGTTTTCCCACCAGCCTGTGATATTGCTTTTTATGACCAGTACACAAACACACACAACTAAGCCGGCCATGTTTGTACGATGGTAAGTGAAGACAAATATTGCCAAACAAAGAGGAAGGAGTTTATGAAACAGCAAGGATGATGTGACATTTCCATTGATTTGTGACATGTGTGCTGCTTCACCTGGTCACATTTTGTCTAATGGTCAACACTGAATTGTTAAATGACTTGGCTTTTAAGCTATTACTTTGGAGTGATTAATGGGATGACTTAGCACATATGTTTGTGGGGACTTACACAGTGTCAAAAGTAATTTGTACAGAGTGGGATTCAAACCTGTGTAAAAGGGAATGCATACACTTCCACACAGGTAGTAATTTCTCAATGCCACCGAAGATGCATTAGGCCACTATCATCTTTACAGATATACAGCTTAAATAGTGACTTGTGCTATACTTCAATTAGGTCTGTATGTGTGTCATGTTAAGAGTTCTGGGCTTATGTATGATGCAGGACTGACGATATACTGGAAATGGATAGACTTGCATGAGTTTAATAATAGAAGTGGGAGCTATGATACATACGTCACAATACATTCTGCCTTACAGTTATACATGGGTTATGGAAGGGGTGTAGATGATTGCCAGTAAACTATTGTGTCCATCCCAGATATGCAATTGCATTTTTTATTACATAATCATAATTGTCATGCTAAACCAGTTATACACATAACACATATGGCACACACAAAAGTATGTGAATGCAAGCAGTAATTATATATTTTGTCAATCATCCTGTTATACATAACTAGTGGTATGTAGTATTACCTTTATAATCAAAATTAACAAACAAAAAATTTAAGTGGGACCCATTACTTTAAAAAGTGGAGTTTGCTGGCTTACCTTTTTTTCCTGAATATGAACTCACTGTGCCTACCCCTTGTGCTGCAGGTAAAGCTAGGTAACAGGTCCATTTTCCACACTCAATACTGTCCAGACTGCTGACAGCCATGCATTGCCACTGAGCCTGTTTGTGCAAAGGAAGCTGAACCAAATTAATTTTTTTCGCATTTTTCATTAATTTGTGAACCCTGTTTGTGCATAGGTTGGCAATACATAAATGCAAAAAGGAAATATCAACCATGTATTACATGTATAAATATTCATCATGACCCCTCCACAGTAAAAATAATTACTATGGGATTTCAACCATGCTTCAGATATGTTCTCTCTTTTTTTAGCTCAACATATTTATACCTTATGCAACAGAGACAGTTGGTAGCAGGTGGAATTTCCTGCAGCATTGCCATCCATGTTGCTCACCACCACACAATGCTGCTAAGCATGTCTGCGATCTATAAGGTGACTGAAATTAAATTTCACTTTTCAAGCAGCTAATCATGCTTGCACTCTGCCTCATGCTGCACACATGAAAAAATAAATAAAATAAAAAATGGAAACAAAGGTTAAACAATTAGCTCTAGATTTGAACCATCTAACTATTGCACTTATACAACACAGTTCTGGTAGATTATTTCTCTTTGCCATAGACATAGCTTTGCAATACCAATCAAATCATGTAAACAAGCAATTCACATTTCATATCCAGTATTAACAGTTCATACAATCGGATGTTCTCAGTTGGTTGTACATGTGTGATTAACATATTTAGTGCAATGAGTGATCACACAATTATTTATGCATATGCTTTCAAAAATGCAGCTCTGTCTTCTCTTTGTATTCTGGTCACTCTTCCCTTATCTCTGATTTACTATCAGACACTTAATCTGTAGTGTATTTTTTATAATTTTTCTTTCAAGTTGTTCTACAAATACATAACAGTGAACAACAATTTTCAGTAAAGGCAGGAGACTTGTGCTGTTACGCTCAAAAAATTGCATGTGTGGTATTTTATTTTATTTAAAAGCTCACAAAAGTTAGTTCCACACTTTGTAAATGTATCCTCTCTGATGCACCCATTGCAGGGAAAGGTGTCTGAATTGCTGTTGTGTTTTCCTTCACTCACACTAATCATTCACAGTTGCAATCCATTAGCAACTAACAATGGTGTTGAAGCTACACTATGTTTACATCTGATACATAAAGTCAAAAATTTGATATTCAGCAATTCTAATGAGTTCACACCTCATTGCATCTTCACAGTGCTCAGAGGGCTGAATCTTAATTATAAAAAGGTAACCACGTAGCTGGGGAATTTTAAGGTGAGGAGACTGGTTTCAGGCAAAACAGAAGATTGGTATTTCTTTGAAGGGGATTTCTCTTCAGAACTTATTTTGCAAAGGTGTGTTTCTATTTTTCAAGGGCATTTAGTTTGTAACTTTTTAGAAGTATATTTATATAGCCAGTAGAAAAATGAAGACCGATCTGTATGCACTTCTTAATCTTCACTGGCATAAGCAGTTTTTGCAGCTCTTTACATTTGTGAGATACATGGTTATGTTTACAGCACAAGTATGCCCTTACCATTTGCTTTTGCAATCTCACATGGGATTTCAGAGAAAAGTAATTATGTTTTTCATCCAATGCAAGTGGTTGCACATATGGCTGACAGTGTTGCTAGACATCTCAGATGACCCAATTCATCCTCCACAGCAGTGATGGGCACAGTTTGAATACTGACTGGCGTTCTTAATTTGCGTGTTTGACTATTCAGCAATGCTAACTGTCATCCAGTAATCAATGATATCACTGCATTCATCAGTATATGAATGTAGGCAGAATAGTGGTGTTTGTCCAGACCTTTACATTTGTGTTGGAGGGTGAGGTGCTACAACCTACCATTCTGTTGTCCTAAATAAGAAGTGTGTTGGAAGTGCTTTATGTTACCAGTGGCTATACAGCCTCTGATTGTTTGTTGGAAAACAGAAAATAGTTACTGATGTGTTGTTCCTTGTTTGGTTCTTACCTTTTTGTTTGTGTTGGGGGGAAGTGAACCACCTACCATTCTGTTGTCTTAAATGAAAAGCATGTTTCAAGTGCTTCATGCTGACAATGAGTACACGGCATGATTATTGTTTTGAAAATAAAAACATTAGTTATGTGCTGTTAATGGGTTTTGTCCTTCTCTGTTTTATGTCACTTAGGATTATGGCACCCAAGCCAGCAAAGCCACAAAAAACACCTTTTAGTGAGGCTGAGAATGAGGCCATCATCCAAGCTGTGAGGTGCCATGGAGCCTTGCTACTTGAGAGAAGCTGGTGGGATATAACTGTCAGAATGGATAAGTGGAACCAGGTAGTCACTGATGTCAACACAGTTGGTGGTCATAGCTGCAATTAAATCAGGTGTGCCAGTGAGTCACTGACATGATTTCATCTGCACAGTGGAGGGTGGCTGCAGTTGCCCATAAATAGCTAGCTACAGGGGTGGTCCTGCTATTGAGCTACCACTGACACCAAATGAGGAGTTCCTGTCCACTGCCAGGGAAACCTTCACACCATTTGCTTGATGTTGGTGCTGGTGTTGCTGGGATGCCAAATTTGTCCCAGGAAAATGTTACAGTTTGTCTTACATATTGTCTTGTAGATGGAAATATATAATTTGGGTGCCACTGCTTTCTTATATATGTTTTATATCTGTATCTATTGATAATTCATAGTTAAACAAGAGAGTTAAGCAATAGACAAGGGGGGTGGTTGGACAGTTCAGACATGTTTCAGTTACAGCTATTTCTTACGGGGCATATAGCTGATTGTTCATTCACTGTCCTTGTGTTATTCACATTGTGATGCTTAATAGCCATCCCTTTATTGCTTTACTTCTTCCAGGATAATCCTCACTGCAAAGTGTTGAGATGTCTGCACAGGGTAAGCAAATATTTATTTTCTTATTTGTTTGTGTCTTTCGGCTTTTCCTGGTTAGGGGTCGCCACAGCGGAACTCCGGTCTGCTAATGATTGGCAGTAGCTTTTTATGTACTGGCTTGCCGGGCCTAACGCACAACCTTCAACGAAGGAACGCCCATTCATGCATGTCACTACACAGAAGACGCTCTATCTGAGAATCGAACGGGCAACGTCTAACTGTGAGGTGACAACACTACCGCAGCACCACCACCGCAGTTACTAATCATTATTTAGATATATTATCAGTACGTGTGAGGAGTGTGTAATGAGATTCTGTATTGCTGTAGCATCTGCAATTGTGTGACCTGTGTTACATTTTTTTCAGATAATTTGGTTTAATATTTAGTGGAGTAGTAATTTCACTCGTGATTTTTGAATATTATCACAGGTGATCCTGACAGTGGAAGTGTAGGACTCCTACCATCTGATGTCAGAGTATCAGTAGGCTCTGATGATGATGGTGGCCAAATGGAAGCAACGTTGGGGGGTGCAGAGGTTCAATCTGACACTGAGGTTGTAACTCACACATCCCATGGATTTCCTTAAGACACAGTATGTATGCATATGCATACCCATTACACTGAGCCCTCAGGTAGTGGACAGGCTGAGGGTGACACACTTGATCAGGGTAGTGTAGTTACTGCATTTTCAGCGCTAGTTGACTCAGTCCATAGGCAAAGTGTGGGTTAGGTGCCATGCAGGATGGTTGGTAGGGCTGCTTACAGGAAGCCTGTTGTCCTCCCTCCCTGATCCTGGTGTGTCATTATGTGCCACTTGACATATGTATAGAGCCATTGTGGAGGCACAGATTTGTTCCACTAGGGCCTCAGAGGAAATGCTTAGGGTTCTAGATGTGGAAAAATTTGATGTGTATGACTGCCTCCACCATGTGACCGAATCAATGGATAGGATGAATGCCACACTGGAATGGGCACTGTCTGTGATGGAATGTCTGCTGGGAGGGGGACAGCAGCCATGTGGCCATAGGGTTGCAACATCATCATCATCTGGTGTTAGCTGATGTGACCATGCCCACTCCAAATCCCTTAGTGGCACTACTTCCAATGCTCCCTCAGTGGTGGAGGTATCCATACTTAGACGTGGTAAGCCATGAGGTTGTGGACCTGGGTGCAGTCATGAGGAAAGGTCATCCAGCAAACCTCGCTTACATTCAGGTAGCACCAGCACATTGAATCATGGCCATGGATGTGCTAATGCAACTCCTGACAGAGCCAGTTTTTGCAGTTGGAGGAAACGATGCTGAACTGCTACCTCTACCATGCACAGTTTACATCTGTCTGATATGCCAGGATGTAGTGCTAGAACATAACTTGGCTGAGTTCATTCAGACACTTACACACATACACACACACACACACACACACACACACACACACACACACACACACACACACACACACACACACACACACACACACACACATTTCACATAGAGTTCCCATAAAGAACCCCCCACACATACTAGCTACATGAGGCATTAATGAGAGTTGCAGGGAATCCTGTCTCAGTGGCCCTCTCATATTATCTACATTCCCACCTACCCTGTGTTTCTTACTCATACACACTCACTACTTTGGGGTCAGCCTTGGCCTCCTGGCCCCCAACCCCCACCCCCATTGTGTGCAAATGATGATAACAGTGTCATCACCTTGTTTCTAGCTTTTGGATTCAGTGTTACATATGTTTATGTCTGGTGCACAGGGTGGATAGCTCAATGAGTGCTTAGGATATGTACTGGTGATATAATCTGGAATGTTTTTTCTGAATTATTACAGCATTTTAGTTTTGTGATTCCTACCTTGAAATTGTTGATATGGCAGTCATGCTTATTGCTCCGCTTGTGAGAATGTAGGGCTTAGTAGAGTCTGGACTGCCTTTTTTAAGCTGGGTATTTGACACGAGTGTTGTTACTTGTTAAACTGCATAAATATATATTACAGAACTCAGTCATGTCACACATTGATGTCATTGCTGGACAACTCATACACATTCTGCTTAGGTACATTTACACATAACAGTATGTGGGCATCTGCCATTCATTCATGTTCTTACACACTTACTTTTTATTTCTAGGTTCAAGACTTACCTTGATGGTCCTGCAGTTACAACTGTTGTCATTTTGGGCTTTTCTTTCTGATGCTAGCAGTACACAGCCATTACATGGGTAAGTAAAGGCTGTGAGTGTTGTCTGACATTAATTTTACTGTATGTATGTATGTATGTGCATATAATGAATGGATTGCCCCTTAGGTGGTCAGCATTTGCACTACTCATTGCCTTTTGGCTAGAGTGAGGTATATTGTCCACACATCTACCTACACCCATAGCAGCTGCGGCACCTCCCTCTGACTCCTCACCTGCGTTTGAATGTGGTGACCTTGCCAGTAGTGCAGGAACATTTGCTCCTAGCCATTGGTGTTACTGTTGCAGCTGTTTTTCCAGAATGATATTGTGATATTGAGTAGGATAGCACAGACTGTCAGCATAAGTACACAGATCATGCTGCAGAGCCCCACCTAATGTATCTAGGCACCAAAACCATGAACTTCAACAGATCAAACAAACACTCTATGATATTTCTTGTTTGCGTATGTAACTCATTATAGTGTTACTCTGTGGGTGTGTGTGCATTTCTGATGGCTGTCATCAGCCATGGTTTGAGTGCATATCCTGCATCCCTCAATAAATGTCTTTGTGGGATATCATCTCTGGACAACCCCTGGCAGAGCTGTGAGTTGTGCCAATATAGGAATCGAGGAAACTGCTGGCTTTGCTAGGACACACATTCAGGATGATTCTCTTAGAATTATACACAGCCTGGAAGTTAATGGAGTAGAACCCCTTTCTGTTGATGTAGACCCTTCCCTGTTCCCCCTGGTGGTGCTTTGATCTCAATGTGCTTGTAGCATATGGCACTCAGGACTTCAGGAATGTGTGTTATGGGGTAGAATTCCTGCATAGTTCTAGCTCTGTCCTTGGGGCTGCGGAGGAAATATATATAGTCACTGGCATGCTGTACCATAGCATTCAGGAACTGGTGTAATATCCTGCATGCTGATGCCAGTGACTCCCCCAACATTTCCCCTGTTTGTCATTAAAAGGTTTCTGAATCAAAATCCCCTCAGTTTGCTTTTGCTCTCAGGTGAGGATGACAGAGGTTGCAGAGTTACTGGAGTGTGTCTCTATCCACCCTATAGCACTCTACTATTTCCATGTCATGCAGACCATGAACATTTAAAGGGTGTGAAAATACCCTTCTTCTTGCCTGAGGTCTGTCAGAAACAGAAGCTCCCCATAGACTTGAACCTGTTGCACATACACATCCAGAAGAGCAGCAGCCCCGACATTCTTTCCCTCCAGTGTAGTTGCCATGGCTTTGGAATGCAAGGCAAAAGGATATGCTAAGTGTTCTGGATTGCTTTATAGCTTGTTTAATAGCTCTCCTATCTTGGATTGGATGAATAGCATACAATTCAACTGTTTATGCAGTAATTAGCATGCCAGGATGTTTACAGTGTTTGCACTCACTGAATACAAATGGGTGCGCCCACGGTTTTAGTGAGCTGTGTAGGATTTATTGAATCCTCCCCAGGGATTCATATTCATTCATCCACATGCTTTTAAAAAAAGTATTGATTTAATGTTCTTAGCATTATATCATCTGCATGTTATCACAGAATATACTAGCAGTAGCCTATATGCAGATAACATTTCTCAAATTCTAAATTAGGATAATATGAATAGAGTATAGCAGTCAGTGTGTGCACCTGCACAAAACAATATACACTTCTCAGTTGTGAAACAATGCAGCCGGGGTTTTCCACATACGCAAATAAAAATATTAGATGAAGAAAACAGTCTACTATATAGTCAGAGAAAAATATTAGGTGAAGAACATGATTGAAACATTATTCTCTTGTAATACATTGTTGTCTTAGAAACTACATTCTGCTCAAGTGATTATTTAAAAAATATACCTTGATAGTTCACCCTTCATGTGGCCATAAACTACCATTTACTTTATTCAATGCAAACACTTTAATGCAGTATAAAAAACTGCAGGAATCCATATCTGATTTTTTTTCTTTTGAACAATTCTGGCCTACATGTAGTGCCCTGACTTTAACAATAATACCAGTGCATGATTTGCAAGTTTTTTATTTACTTATTTTGTTCTCAGTTTTATAAAGTTATTGTCAAGTCAGAGCATTTTACATATCACTTATGTATTCTGAATACTTGATGTGCAAATCCATTGAATGCCAGCACATTGATTATTTTTTTCCACAGCTAAACTGTACTCCCTATATTTCTTTAAAAGTATTTCATAGCTGCAACTAACCTGTACTCCTTATATTTCTTTAAAAGTATTTCATAGCTGCAGTCCTGTAACACGGTGGAAACTAAAAGATGCAATCAAGATACAAAGCAAAAAAATATAACTGTTGCAGCAAAAATTAATTTGGTAATTGATGTCTTTCACAGTACCATTCGACACAGTACTGTCCATGTTCTGTTGTGGATGTGACAGGGTACAGGTGACCAATGAAATAGTCATTAGCATTATGTGAGGCTCAAGTAGCTGCCTGGGATTAATGACCTGATCATATGAGAATGTTGAAGACATAAGGGGGAGGCTAGGCTGTACAGCAAACAGAAGTAGCATAAACATCCCAAACAAAGGATAATATAGGAACTGTTGAATTCGAGCACAACATCAGACCCTCTAGGCAAGTAAAGGATACAAGTGGATCTCATCATATGGGTTTTTGAACTACTAATAATCTAGTTAAACTATTATAATAGTACAGAGTTTTTCAACAAAGCACAGTCTGAAAAGCCAGGATATTTACAACAATGACCCAGGTAAAGAGTTTCTAAAAAAGTCTGACAGTTGTAGCCTAATTGATCACATGGAGGAAAAGGAAATTAGGTGCACTTAGGAATGGAAGAAGTGTTTT
>NC_056741.1:981890387-981895387 GCF_019279795.1 Protopterus annectens | reverse complement strand
TGTCACACCAACCACCTGCATGTCCTCTCTCACCACATCCATAAACCTTATCTTAGGCCTTCCTCTTTTCCTGTTACCTGGCAGCTTCATCCTTAACATCTTTTTCCCAATATACTCTGCATCCCTCCTCAGCACATGTCCAAACCAATGTAATTTTGCCTCTCTGGCTTTGTCTCCAAACCTTCCCACCTGGGCTGACCCTCTAATATACTTATTCCTAATCCTGTCCATCCTCGTCACACCCAGTGCAAATCTTAACATCTTCAACTCTGCCACGTCAAGCTCTGACTCCTGCCTTTTTGTCAATGCCACTGTCTCCAACCTGTATATCATAGCTGGTCTCACTACCCTCTTGTAGACCTTCCCTTTCACTCTTACTGGTACTCGTCTGTCACAAATCACTCCTGACACTCTTCTCCACCCACTCCATCCTGCCTGTACTCTCTTCTTCACCTCTCTTCTGCACTCACAATTACTCTGAACTGTTGATCCCAAGTACTTAAACTCATTCACCTTCGCCACCTCTACTCCCTGCATCCTCACCATTCCTCTGTCCTCCCTCTCATTCACACACATATATTCTGTCTTAGTCCTGCTAACCTTCAGTCCTCTTCTTTCTAGAGCATATCACCACCTCTCCAGGGTCTCCTCCACCTGTTCCCTACTCTCACTATAGAGCACAATGTCATCTGCAACCATCATCATACTCCACTTGTTTTAAATATTATGAATAAAAGCATAATCAGTCCAAAATTTTTCAGCAAGATACATTTATTATTAAAGTTGCAGCAGTGAGATTTAACAAATATCTAGTCTACAAAATATAATAGAATAAATCCATAGTAATTATAGAATCTAGCATCTCTATTATCTTTGTCCAATTAAACCGCAACACATTTTACTGGTATATTCCTCTATTATCATTGTTGAACAAAATCATAAAACATTTTACTCATATCAAGTCTGTATGCCCACTCACAACCTTTCTTCAGAACACTTCCTTATCAGGTCTGTGTGCCACAGCACCCATTTTATATATATAATTTCTGAGAAATGTTATCTAAAACTAGGAAAATGCAAATTACAGATTTTTGCTTACATTTTCAGGCATTAAATTCAGAATTATTTTTGTCAGCTATTTTATATTAATGGTAGCTTATTCTTTACAACAGAATCACCTTTTTATCATTAAAAATTGTCTGATAAAATAGCTTACTTAAAAATACACACGTTCCATTGATTTCACACATAGATATTGAAGATTTACTGGGAAATGTAATGTATTAAGCTCTACATAACCTGACTTTGTGTGCAAAATTAACCAAGTCGGCCTGCAATGATTTGACATTCTGACAGTGAAAGCAGTTATTAGCAACAGCTGTTATTGTTGTAACATGCCTTTTTAGAACAAAGGTTGAAACCTTATCTGATATTAAGGCTGCTCTAACAATACTCTGCTATATAAAAGAATGATACATTAATGCAATTTTATAGGATTTATTTCAATGCCCTTTTCATGATTATTGGATACAAATCTTTGTTTATCTGAAGCTCAGTCATAATATTATTCTAGCTGCTGCATTTTGTTACCATTGTTAAATTAGATTGGGTCAACTATGGTTAATGTAAAATTATACATATATATTTTTGTTTAAAGATATGCACCAGTCAAACATTTAAAGTGATAGACTACTTTACTCATTCAGTTCCTAACAGAAAATGTGCATATAATAAGTGTGCTCATTCTAATGTATATCATGTAATGTACATGGCAAGTTGTACTAAATAAGAAACATTTTATATAGGGAAAGTAATCACTGGTTTAATAACAGGATAATGAGGTATTTAACTCACTAATGCACTCTAGATCTTTCTAGAACAGAATGATAGGACTATTTTTTAATCTGTAAGCTTTGCAAACTGTTCACAATAGTTAAAAAGCTTAGATGTTTGAATAATGTGTTGAAATTCAAATAGTGCAGCTGGCTCTTTCTTTGCACTGCCAATATACTGATTGAAAATATTTTATCAAACTTGTCCTGAGCAGGAGCTGTTTAGCATATTGATAACTACATAGTTATATAACTGCATCAACTGACATTGCCATTGATATAAGAAGGGTTATTTTTTATACCTTTACATCTGACAGATTCTTTTTCAAAAAAGCTTGTGTTTTACATGACGTCATTACTGTATTTCCCATTAATTTTTGTTAGGACTAACTGATTGTATGTGGCTGGAGCATGAGATATAGTCTTCGGGATTGTCCATATCACAGTGCTAGAAACCAAGGCTCTCAGTAAATCATCATTGTATTGCATCCTGATTTTAAATATGTACTGTCACATTATTTTACATTTACTACATGATCTGCATCTTATTTGTGTACTATCTGCTCTGAGAGATTGTTAAATGCTCTTCTGACTGTCTGTGCATGGTCAAGTGACACTTTCTCTGCAAAATCCACTTCTCACTCACTCTCTTTCTCTCTTTCTCTCTGTTTGTTATATTTGTTACACATGTTTCCCTGTACTCTGAACCCAAGCTGCAGCTGAAAAGGGTATCTGGACAAGTCCACTAACTCAGTTATCAAACAGCAAATACATATCATAAATAAAATATAGTGATGTGTGGTGACCTCTGTTTAGCATATTGTGTAATAAAAGATGATACCATTGTCAACCCCCTTCATGTGGATAAACCTAACAGTCTTATAAATCTCACTGTTAAATTCAACTGCTTTTTTTTTTTTTTAGCCTGCCTTTACACATCAAACAGAACAATTCCTTACTTATCTTTACAAAACATCTAGATGATTGGACTGATGACCATAATGTTTTGCTGGGCATTCATGGTGATGACATTTCCACTATTACAGACTAACATAGTCAATGTACTACTGAATGAATTGGCTAAGCTTCTCCATGGCTCTCTGTTCATAAGCTTAGTAACAACCTGCAAGTTTATAGACATATGAAGTTGGTACACATTAATTTATGAAGAAATATTAAGGACACTATCATCATATTCATTAAGTATGAAACATTAAACTTAGCTAATCAAATTTAAACAGAGTGTTTTTCTCAGGGGTTATCTACCCACATCTCCTGTAGGGACCTTTGATTACCCACTCCACTCTTGAATGCACTTATTCTATGGTTGCACAATCGTAAAGAATGATCAGATACTGCGAAAAGATAAACTCTTCCTGGTTTGCAACAGTCTTTTGCTCAACATGATAAAGTTGCACTGAATCTACGATTCAAAACACACAGAAATCAGAATAAAGTGCCCAATTATTAACAGAAAAACATATAAGATCCACATCAGACCATTTAGACAACAAATAACAAAATCCCATGTTGTACATGATATGTTAAAAACAGTGATACTTACTATTAATGGCGTTTGGATTTCTAGAAAATACTTGCAGACATGACAAAATCTCACTTAAACAAACTATATGGTCCCATAACATATACTTCAACCAGTGTATGGGAAAGTATCCAGTCAGTATTATCAGAATTATGTTTGTGCACCATCATTAGAGGTACATTTAATCACACACATGAAAATATGGCTTTAAACCCATTCTGTTACATATTTTATGTTACCAGCTAAAACAATTGCATGGACTTGTATTTGACATGATTTAAATATATTATGCCATTATTATTGCATCTGTACACATTTTCTGGTAAATAATGGTGACATGACTAGCCTATGTGTTTCTTTCCTTGGAGAAAGCCAGTTGCTGGGGGGACATCATCAAAATAGTTATTAGGACTATTATTTTATAGGTTTTATCTACATGCCTTGGCAGCCACAGTGATTGATTGCATAGTCAAGCCCTGCTATATATACTTCTTCCATTTTTACAGTCTTCTGTATCTATCCCCAGAAAATCTAGTATTCAGATGCAGGTTGCTTGGCTCCAGTGCACATTTTTGTGATTTCAGAATTATAGTGGATTGGATTGCTATTTTCCCAGTGGAATTGTAGAACTTACACTTGGCTGTCACTACCAGTCTCCCCCTGGCTGGCTTCTTCAGCAGCTAAGCTGCTACTTTCCAGGACACTTTTGTCATTCTCAGGGCTTTATCCTTAAAAGCCATAGAACCACATTGGTATAAGTTAGCACTAAAAGCTGTAGAACCACATAGGTATAAGTTAGCACTAAAAGCTGTAGAACTACATTGGTATAAGTTACCACCAAAAGCCATAGAACCACATTGGTATAAGTTAGCACTAAAAGCCATAGAACCACATTGGTATAAGTTAGCACTAAAAGCCATAGAACCACATTGGTATAAGTTAGCACTAAAAGCTGTAGAACCACATTGGTATAAGTTAGCACTAAAAGCTGTAGAACCACATTGGTATAAGGCAGCAGTGACTAAATGTGCATCTATTTTATCTGGTTTTGTTCATGGTTCTTCTTAGGTTAACAGTGCAGACATTTTATGGAGTACAATTTATTTATTTTTATATATTCACCAGGATTCAGGAATGCCTACATTTGTGTGATGAGCAGAGATGAGTGGGAAGTTTGTTATTCAGTGTACAGCTCTACATGTTGCTCCTGGCAGCAAAACAAGGGTTAGTGACTGAATATGCTAGTGATGGAATAACAAGCCAAATTACATGATAATGGAGCAAATATTTATTGTGGAGTGATTCAGGAATGTATAAAATGAGCATCACACTCCTTTAGCTATGGATTCTAACTCTTGGTGGAATACAGCCACAAAGACACTGTGAAAAGTGTTATGCGTTGCTGCGACTATCATAAATCTGTATATGCTACATGCTTTAATGGAAGATAGTGCTTCTGTTGCTGCCAGACTCTAACCTAGAAGACACAGCATGTTCAGGCCGCATTTGACCTACCATGGATTTCATGAGAGAGAAATATTAGACTGCTACAGGGTGGGCAAGGATACTATAAAGCAAATAGTCAGCATCTGCTGTTCTCACCTGAAGCCCTATGGTAATCATGT